>NW_026042512.1:162500-210330 GCF_023856365.1 Brienomyrus brachyistius | reverse complement strand
GCACGCCCTGGCCCCCCCCCCCCCCCCCCCAGATGGCCCGTCATTCCAAATACCCGCATCCTGTGCCGTTCTGTAAGCGGCTGTTTTTGGCTGGATGTTCAGTTCAGGTGAAGTTCATTTCTCTCGCGCTTCCCTCCTCTTGACCCTTCCTCATGCCCCCCCCCCCTCCCCCCCCCCCCTGCAAGCACCAGGTGGCACCGGACAGGGGTTGGAGGTCAGATGCAGTTCACAAGCTCATGACCCTGTCACGACCCCTCCAGGGACTCCGGGCTGACCGGGTAACCCGCGGTCGGCCCTGCCTTCCTGGCGTGCTCTGGGGGGCCGTAAAAAGCTCGCGGGCATTGCTGCTGACTGAGGAGGCCGATCAAGGACCTGTTAAATCCTTAGTCTTAAAAAGGCCACCATTGTTGTCCGGTGCTGGAAGTATAATTGATTTATGTCCCTAATCCCATATAGGTTGTAAAACTACAGCTAGACCCAATGTGCCCCCCCCCCCCCCCCCCCCCGAAGTATTTTTCCCTTCTCTTTCTAGAGTGCCAGTCCTTCGTCATGTGCTATTGCTGGGAGTGGAACGTACCAGCTGGATGGATGTGCGGGGGTGTTTAGGGGGTGGGATGCTGGGTGAAGGGACCATACCTTGTAAACCGTGATTATATGGGTTGGAAAATCTACGACCTCGTCGGTGAACTGAGAGCAGGTCAAAGGGCGAATAACTGAGGCAGCAATGTCCGTTTACAACCCCCCCCCACCCCCCTTTTCAAAGCTAAAGGACATTTCTCTCACACTCACTCACACCTACGGTCCCATGTTAAATTCCCAAATGTGCAAAAACATTAATTCTCGGAGCCTTCTTGTCACGGGCCGGTAAATGAATCGTCCTCCACAACAATGAAGGATTCGTCCTATTGTCTGCGGGGATTCGCCCTCATTTATTTTGTATAGGTTCAACAAAAACTAGTTTAAAACTTTTTTCTTTTTTTTTAATGGAATGTTGGCTAATTAAAGTATGCTGCCGCTATCACTGTGTGTGTCTGCGCTTTGCTGTTAAACTCGTTGAGGAACATTTAATGCTTCCGGCTTGTTTCAGCCCAAGAACATCCCAGCGGACATTGGGGTGGTTCGTCTGCTCCCCCTGCCCCCCCCGGATGAAGGGAATTCCGATCACTGTGCCGGGGGATGCGTGAGGGAGGTGTGGCCAGGCCGGATGTGAGTCTGGCACTGGGTCCCGTGGCGTTCGGGGCAAATAGTCAGTGCTTCGGTGAAAGTGACATTCTGCAGACTCGCCTCCCTGCGCTCGGCCCTTTGCAGCCAGTGGGCCTTTGTAGTTTGTCCTGACAAACCCGCCACACTTTCCCCTTGCTTGCCCCTCCTGCTCTGTCTCTCTGTGTGTGCAGCCCCGTACTCTGTGACGAGTTTAAACCCTGTGTGTGGCAGCGGTTTTTGAATCAATGTCCATGTAAGAAAACCGACAATGATATGCTTTTCTGTCCAAAGTGCAGGGACGACGATGCCACACGGACTCTAAGTGCGTTTCCGCTGCGCCGTTGCTGGGATTAACTTTTTGTTTCGAATTTCCCAAAGCCTCCTCACCTGCTCACAGTGCAGCGACTTGTCCTGTAAAAAGCTGGGCTTTGAGAGTAAAAGCAGTTCAGATCCAGAGCGCTGCCCCTTGTCCGCAAAGCCCTGCAGGAGATTGGCTAATAGGGGTCCTTTCTGGCCCTCTGATGCAGTGGGGTGCCGGCTTACTGCCCCCTACTGGTAGTCCCCATCTCCTGTGCTGGGTTTCCATGTCTAAGCAGCGTCATTCTTTTGTTAGGTCCTGAATGTCCTTTGCTTCCATAATATGGGTTATTTCTGTGTGAAACGGCAGACTGGTTGGGATTTCCAATGTCATCTGCCTGCCTCTGAGGACAGATTATGCTGTGTGCACTGGCAGTGAGGTTTCTCTGAAGGTCTGTCGCCAGTCTGGACCTCTTTCTCCCAGCACACTGTCAGATGGTGACCCTCTAAGTCATTAACTATCAAATGTTTTGGGTGGTATTTTATACGTGAAAGTGAAACATTTTGTATTTTTCCCACCAAGACTGGTAAAAAACAAATTTTGAGAGACTAAACAGTACTGACGTGTGTGTGTGTGTGTGTGTGTGTGTGTGTGTGTGTGTGTGGGTATACCTTACCTTATGCGGACACCAGTTCCCCACAACGTGATGAATACCCTTTTTTTTTCCCCTGGTCCCCCATAAGGAAAAACTCAACATAATAAATATCTGTGACCGCAGTGAAAACTAAAAATGCTAAAAACACTTGTATTTTGCTTGGTTACTTATGGTTATGGTTAGGGCAGGGTGGGGTTAAGGTTGTCATAGTTAGCGTTAGCATTTTTCCCATAGAAGTGATATGAACAGGCCCCATAAGGACAGGTATACCCTACATGTGTGAGCGTGTGTGTGTGTCTTTCTGTAGCCTCCTCCTCCTCTCTGTGCCTGGATAAAGCCATTGATGAGACCCTCTGGTATACAGTCAGGGACTGGGACGTTACAGCAGATTTAAGCACTTAATCGTTAATGTTCAGACCAGCCGTGTTTGCAGAGCTGAACCCCCCAGCACAAAGCACTCTGCCATTTGAGTCTGTTCTTAATCTGCACAGGCTGTCAGCTTCCTGCTCCCACCCCCCACACACACCCCTCCCCAGTTTCCATGGTTATATGGCTCTGGTGGCCAATCAGGTTCCCCAGCTGCCAGCGTGACCAATAGGATTAGGGTCGGAAAAGGACCAGTCAGCATAAGGGATGGTGTATTAAAGCTGAAGACCCGATGGCCCTTTTTTTGTTGGGGGGGGGGGGGGGGGGGTTCTTTTGTGTCCTGGTTTTCTTGTTTACTGCTGACCGTGGCAAACGGGGGATGGGGTTGGTGTGGGGTGGCCTCCGTGGTTCACAACAGGCTTCTTGTGACCTTATGACACGTGGCTTCTCTTCGCCTCCTCCACGGCTGCCACACCTGCTCTCGCCTCTGGGGGGCGCTAGCGCACCTATGGCACGCTCGCGAGTAGGCGACCCCCCCCCTCAGAACATGACACACCACCGCAAGAGAAACAGGCTCGCTCACACTTTTTGGGGTGTGGGGGTGTGATCTCGCTGCCGGTAGCAAACGCCCTGCTTTGTCACGTTGCGTCCGTGATTTTATGTACCCTGATCCTCACAGCAGAAAACCTGCATGTTAATGGTGGTGGAAAAAAATAATTAGATCCTCCCAAAATAGGCTGAAGTGTGACTTGGCAGTTTTTAGCACAAAATTAAAACACTGTGGATATGCTGATAATTTTCTAAATCTTGCAAAACTTGAGCTAAAAAGTTAAGTAAAAAATGGCATTGAAGGCTATGTGCATGGTCAGTCCCAGAAGGCACTGTCCAATCAGCACGTAGACTCATCCTGCCATACTGTGTGATGCCCACTAGGGGGCAGCAGTCAGGCATGTCAGTATTCCACAAGGGGAAGATTTTGGCCTCGCTGAACTGCCTAGAGGAACTTGGCGGTTAACCAGCTTTGGCTTCTGAACTGTCGTCACATAGCAGCGTATGACTCCATATTTATTTCCAGGAGTTATTTCAGGACTGCTGATTTTTTTTCAGCCCCCCCCCTCCCCCCCAGACCGATTTATAGTTAATGCTTTATATATGTTCACACATGTGGCTCCGTCCGTCCCATGCCAACAGCGGTATATTTAGTCCTGTGTGCTTAGCTCTGTCAGAAGTGCTCGTCTTTCATTATCACTTGGAGTTTCTCTAATGATTTCGATTTTTGTGATAACTGGGTGGTTGTTGGGCTTTGCTTCTTAGTGATGGCACTGAGTGTGGGTCCTGCTAATACTGTAGCCTGAAACCCGGGTGTGAGGACTTTACGGCCAACCAGTCCTCTAATTCGGGAGTTGAAGCGACCACCTGCACCCACAGGCCTTTCTGGATAACGTTGCCCTGCCCTGGTCTAGATCTTGGAGCATTTTCTGAAGCATCATTTTAATCCGACATCTATGCGGAATTTAAGCTGTACCATGTGTGTGATTTGTATCAAAGTCGCCATAAGTTAAGCTTGAGTCCTCATTGTACCTGAGAGGTCTGTCCTGGTGTAATGGGCTCCAATTCTCACCTCTAACCTCTAAACTGCCTTTTGAATGACGTCGTCATTTCCGGAGCCTTTCTTTTGGTCTGATGCATCCCTATGCTTGAGCTGCCACCATGGGTCACTCGGCATGTGGGTCACAGTGTTCCTGGTGTCGCTCCCCATCACCACGCTTGGTTTAACGGGAGCATGGGGGTGGGCAGAGAGCTGGGGGGGGGGAGGGGGAATCAGAGAAATCACCGCGAGGTTGGATGCTGTGCCGTCGATCCGCTGTGCTTGTTCAGCGTCAAGGTCAGGCAGACGGGGGTGTCCACAGGAAGTACTCCCCAGAGAGCAATCTTGTTTACAGGTGGCCACGGAGAGGTGGGGTGGGCGGGGGGGGGTCCGCTTCAGTGCAACTGTGACGTTGCCGTGGGCGACCGACTTCCCAGGCTGCTGTCACGGTAAAAGATGGGGCTTGTAATCCGAGCTCTACATGCGATTGATTGCACTGCGCAAATAATGGGCCTCTTCTGTGAAATGGGATGCGAACCCGTGAAGTGGTGAAATGCTAAATTACGGTTTCGCTGCGGCATCTTTCGGCATATGACCGTGACGACATGAGGTCCAGAGGCTGACTCTTACATCCTGCTTGTGATTGTTTAGGAACTGCACAAGTCAGCGTTTTATGTTTTGAATTTTCCTTTATTGCCTTTGATGACGTTTTCCCCTCATTGTGAGGTAATTCAACAAGCCCAGTAAGACACATGCAGCCGTACTAAACATTCAGCTCTTTTTGACTGATCTTGCATATCTGCAGTCATGTTTTCCTGATAGACTGGAAGACTTTACACTTAAAACCTCACGCTGCCCTTTCCTCTTTCAGACTGCTGGAGTCACCATTCAGCGATTCCTGTCTTCAGTGCTTAATCTCCCTCCCAGATGGACATGCCGCCCAACTCATTTAAAAACTCATTACGCCGCCATTTGCGTTTTGCTTAATTGCTGCTCTTTTTTAGGTCTTAAGCCCACATTTCCCTCTAAGGATACATGGAGTGTGGGGGGGGGGGGGGGGTGATCTCAGAGTTCCTCGTGGGTAGCAGGCTACCGAACTTAACTGGGCAATTTTGGTGAGCATTATTTCCACATGATTGTGTGACTTCTGATCTGAAAATGTGCTTGTTGTTCTGTGTGTGTGTATGGTCCAGGTATACCTTACCTTGCGGGGGCCAAATGTTCCCAGAACATGATGAATACCCGTTTTTTTACCTTATGGGAACTAGTTACCCCCATTCATCCATCCATTTTCCAAACCGCTTATCCTACTGGGTCATGGGGGGTCCGGAGCCTATCCCGGAAGCAATGGGCACGAGGCAGGGAACAACCCAGGATGGGGGGCCAGCCCATCGCAGGGCACACTCACACAAGTTCACTTACACCATTCACTCACACAATTTAGCAAGTCCAATTAGCCTCAGCATGTCTTTGGACTGTGGGGGGAAACCGGAGTACCCGGAGGAAACCCCACGATGACATGGGGAGAACATGCAGACTCCACACACATGTAACCCAGGCGGAGTCTCGAACCCGGGTCCCAGAGGTGTGAGGCGACAGTGCTAACCACTGCACCACCCATGCCGCCCCTAACCCCATTCAATTTTATAAAATCTGTGACTGCAATGAGAACTAAAAATGCAAAAACTCTCTTGTATTTTGCTTGGTTACTTATGGTTATGCTTAGGGCAGGGTGGGGGGTTAAGGTTGGCAGAGTTAGCATTAGCATTTTTCCCAAAGAAATGAATGAGTGGTCCCCATAACGGTATCATTACACGAATGTGTGTGTGTGTGTGTGTGTGTGTGTGTGTGTGTGTGTGTGTGTGTGTTGGCTGGTGCCGACTGGCCTGCAGCGACTCTGTCAACTTCAGAATGTTCTCCTCCACGTTCTGACTGAACCCCCATCAAACGCCCTCCCACTGTGGTGTCCATTCTATGCTTTTGAAGCAGGTAGATGCTGGAGGTCGATGATGGTTCATTTTTTCCTTTTATATTTCTCTGGAAACCTTATTTAATGGTTATACCAGGGGCATATGGGACGGCAGCGTCAGTTAATACCTGAAGAATGACGGTGAACCACAGCAGCCTACTTGGTACCTTCTTCAGCTTTACTGGGAGCACCGTGGAGTATTTGTGAATGACATCAGGTTTTTGGTAGCGGTCGCACAGACTTTCCACAGTATCCCAAAAACAAAAGTGTCTTAAATGTGTGCTGTGGCAAAACATTCCGAGGTCCATATCCCCGCTCATTCATTTCTATGGGAAAAATGCTAATGCTAAGCTGTTCCTGCCATTGATGCTGAGCGTGACGGCTGGACCCGCGTCCGTGCGTCTCAGCGAGATGGGAGCTGAAGAGGGACACGCCGCATCTGCTGCGCTGGCTGCCTCAATGGACTCTGCCTGTGGTAGCGATGGAAGCCGAACGAAGCAGAATTGCGCTTAAAGGACGGTGCCGGAAAAGCTCCGGCGAAATTAGGAATCGGCAAATACCTGCCTGCCCATTCCTGGCCCGCTCCAGTATGACACATACCTCAGTCTTATATGGAGCCAAGAACAACTTAGCTTTGATGCACCAGTTGTGAAGGAATGCAGCACGCCCCCCACTCCCTGACCCAAATGTTAGCTGAAACTTGAGGTCCAGCCTGAGCCAGAGGAAGCCTAGCAATGTTTGGTGAAATTTAACCATAGTTCAGCTGGTCTCTCAGCCTCCCATCTGAAGCTGAGGTAGCCACCACAGCTGGTCTCTCAGCCTCCCATCTGAAGCTGAGGTAGCCACCACAGCTGGTCTCTCAGCCTCCCATCTGAAGCTGAGGTAGCCACCACAGCTGGTCTCTCAGCCTCCCATCTGAAGCTGAGGTAGCCACTATAGCTGGTCTCTCAGCCTGCCTTCTGAAGCTGAGGTAGCCACCACAGCTGGTCTCACAGCCTCCCATCTGAAGCTGAGGTAGCCACCACAGCTGGTCTCTGAGCCTCCCATCTGAAGCTGAGGTAGCCACCACAGCTGGTCTCTCAGCCTCCCATCTGAAGCTGAGGTAGCCACCACAGCTGGTCTCTCAGCCTCCCATCTGAAGCCGAGGTAGCCACCACAGCTGGTCTCTGAGCCTCCCATCTGAAGCTGAGGTAGCCACTATAGCTGGTCTCTCAGCCTCCCATCTGAAGCTGAGGTAGCCACCACAGCTGGTCTCTCAGCCTGCCTTCTGAAGCTGAGGTAGCCACCACAGCTGGTCTCTGTCTCCACAGCTGGTCTCACAGCCTCCCATCTGAAGCTGAGGTAGCCACCACAGCTGGTCTCTGAGCCTCCCATCTGAAGCTGAGGTAGCCACCACAGCTGGTCTCTGAGCCTCCCATCTGAAGCTGAGGTAGCCACCACAGCTGGTCTCTCAGCCTCCCATCTGAAGCTGAGGTAGCCACCACAGCTGGTCTCTGAGCCTCCCATCTGAAGCTGAGGTAGCCACCACAGCTGGTCTCTCAGCCTCCCATCTGAAGCTGAGGTAGCCACCACAGCTGGTCTCTCAGCCTCCCATCTGAAGCTGAGGTAGCCACCGCATTCTCTGGTCTCATGAACGACGTCGTGCTGTTCAGACTTGTATGTACATATTGATGGTGATGTGTCAGCCAAATAGAATTGGGGGGGTTGATACCGAAACACTGTAGCCTGTACACTAGGTTTGTCCTTGTTGCTGCTGGCTGGCCTCCAGGTGCTTGTACCGCAGTTTGCATTCATTGATCAGTGAGTTGTCCTCGTGTTAAACCCACCGACAGCAATGAATGTTTACTGCAGCCATTAAAGCGAGGCATGAAGAAGGCCTGCGATACTGACCCGGGTAGGTCTGGAGGCAGCTGCTCATTTCCTATCAGGTGGGGGGCTTTTTCACCATGTCTTCGCCCTCGGGGTCTCGTACGAAACGGCAGCGCTCAGGGTACAGTCAACGGTCGATGGTTTTTGTCTGAGGCTAAAACTCACCGACAGCGTTGAATGTTCACTGGGAGCCCCTGTGACGCGACGTGTTTTCCGCACGGACATTAGTACCATCATTAATTGTTCCCTTCTTCCTGTAATTGGTTGTTATCGATGTGAAAGTTATGAGCCGCGCGGTCTGTGCGCTCATTCCCGATGTCCAGCAGGCTTGCTTCCAAGTGAATATGGTGTATCGTTGATCGCTGAGTTCTCTGGTTGTGGTGACCTGTGTGTTTTTTTTTTTTTTTTTAACCCATTTCCCTTCCGAATCTCTATGGGGGATGAAGATGGTGATGGAGGCTCATGATGTGTGTGGTTACAGGAGTTGATGTCAGTAGTTTCTGCTATAAGCTGTGCCAACCGCAAATTTGACTAAAAACAATCCATTTATACGGCTAGATCTGGCTCTCCTTACCTACTCTTGGGGAAGGTGGTGGCGCAGGACGTAATGCCATCGTTCGGCAACCGGAGGGTTGCAGGTTCAAGCCCTGGTTCCTCCTGACCCCATTGAAGTGTCCTTGAGCAGAAGACACTGAACCCCAAATTGCTCCCGGTGTGCAGGTTGGCACCTTGCATGGCAGCCTCTGCCACCGGTGTGTGGATGGGTGAATGTGAGGCATGAAATGTAAAGCGCTTTGAGTACTCATAGGTGTAGAGAAGCGCTATATAAAATGTAATCCGTTTATTTACTCTGCGGTTCAGCGGAGTTCAGCAGGTCCCTTTGTGAGCCTGGAATTATGCCAAATCTACATCTTTCAAGGGCTGAAAAAACTTCCTGAACATTTTTCAGTCGATTTCCGGTTCTCTTCTCTGGTCTCTTGCCCAGATGTAAAACATCAGTGCGCTGAGACCATAAGGACTTCAGTCAAATAATTAAAGGTGGAAGAGTGAAAATAGATTCTCTGCTGAAGTTTCTCTGAGCATGTTGCAGTCTTCCCAGCAAAATCAGAAAGCATCACTTCAGGATGTGCTCTGTATTGCCAGTTCATATGAACGGAATGACAGCTATTGGAAGATAACCAGAGTGCATGGGAATGTGATATCGGACGACGGGGTGCAAGGAAACGGGGGGGCTCTAGGGGCTGTGATGCCTTGTGGGGCTGTGGGGGGGTCCTGGGAGGGTGGAATCACACTGGCTGCGAGATTGGAGGTACTGGAGCTTTAAAGCCATTTTGTATAATGATGGGCTGTGGATTTGTTTGGGGGGGTGGTGAATGGGTGGGATGGTTTGAAATGGGGATGAGCAGTTTGGCTCTGGTTGGTGGTTGTGGTGGTGGTGGGGGGGGCAGCTGACATAACCTTCATCCTGCGTAGGAGGGTGCAATCCGCACGCTGGGGGAATGCCAGAGCGCTCGGGCCCTGAATTATTGAGCAGGTTTACGCCTCAGTGGGAATCGCAGGGACGCCAAGACCCTCCCTAGCAAGAAATGCCCCCCCCCCCCCCACCCGGTCCTGCAGCTCTATAAATAGCCAGAATCAAGCACTCATTACCCCCCAGTAAACTCGCCCATCCTTCCGCTCTGAAAAACCCTGCACCGGAACCCTCCACGGTTGGAATGTCTCCTCCCTTCTCCCCCACGCCACGTACCAACATGATCACTGGCAAGGAATGCAGTGGGTCGTCCTCAACTGGCACCGGGCCCTGGCTTGCTACGGAGAGCGGACGTAAGTGCCGCCCACGGGCTGCTCAGAAGGGCACGCCTGTAGGTAGAGGGGGTAGGAAGAGGCAGACCTGCAACTGTCATCACACTCGCACATGCCACAGTGCTTACCTCACACTCGCCAGGGGCTTTTACCTCCAGTAGCTCAATATCCATTTTGATATTTAATCATTTATAACCACGCAAAGAGCTTTGGCACCTAAGAATGATGTGGCCTGTCAGCACAGGCAAATCTTTTAGCTTTCGGACAGCTCAACTCCGTCAGTGCACTAGGTGGGTAAATGTTAAGCCCGTGAACCTCACTGTGGTGGGTAGTGTGCTCAAGCTGTGAGCTTGGTTTTACTATAAATTCCCCTGCTATACATAATCTACGGAGTTTTGTTAACAGGAAGTACACAGGGAAGCGCTATGATCCAGCTAATCCAGTGGAAATTCATGCACATGCTACACAAGTTACGGTTCAATAAACATTAGCCAGTGGGACGGCAAACGTCCTACCGTGCTGATCCTTGATGTCGGAAGCAGGAATCCCGGCATCCTGTCCAGGACGGCGTCCTTCTCTGGCCACAGATGAGCGGTAATCATTTATATGGCCGTCCGGCAGGAAAATGGGGTAGAATGTAGCTGTTAGTCGAAAAAGCCAGTGGTTGGCCAAATTGTTTCGTCACTCCCCATACTTTGACGCTCTTCCTACTACCAAAACAATTTTCATATTTCCTTCTTCCTTCCTTCTTGCCTTCTCATTTTTTATTCGTCATTTTGACCACCACATGGGGCCTAAACCCGATCTTTCCTACTGGCGACGTCCTAACAGGAAAGCTGAGGGAAGATTGATCTCAGTTTCTCTTTTAAAGTACAGAGATGGGTTGTCCGTACAGTTACTGTCAGATCCACACATGACTCTTTGAAGATCTGCAGCCCATAATCCTCCATCACACTTCAGCAGTAGTTTAATTGATGGAGTTTTAGAAGATTTGGGTTTAGCACAGTGGCGGCTTTGGCTGAGGCTGCAACAAGGTCTGTTTGAGGATCAGGCCGGAAACGAAATCCTGTCAGACCGTGCGTCATCAGCAAACTTCTAGCTGTGAAGAACCGAGACTCGTAAGGGATTGTTTCCTCCATGACATTTTTTGAGGTTATGGAGAGATTAATAATGCTCATTTTGATTAGTTGCTGGACCTAAATCTGAGTGAGTGGCTGTACGAACATTTTAAAGACCTCCTGAAAATGTATGTTACGACGAAAGTAAAACACCTGTCAAAAATGTGATGTTTCAGAAGAAAGTTAGCAATTTGCCAGTGAGAGAGTTCACACTTTCATTTTTGTGATAGGTAACCTGACACTTTTTTTTATATAGGGGAGATGGCAGTGAGGTGAAAAATATCCTGCACAGATGTGCAAACAGATGTTCCACTTGATCCCTGGGCTTTGGTCCAATCGCTGGCTCCGTGTGCCGTGGCCAGTAGCACGCGTGTCCAATACGAGGCGCCGGCAGACGTCCATTGAGCGGTCAAACATGCAGTTCCACATGCACAAGGTGGTTCTTTCCAGGCTTCTTAATGCTTCAGCATCTCCAGCTCTTGGTGAGTCTGCGTGACCACTGTTATCGGCTGCGGCGGGTTCTGATCTCGCTAATGCACCTCGCAGTTGTTCCACGAGTGCAGCAACTGGCGGATGTCACTGGAGCACATTCTGAAGTAGCGGGAATGAAAGGAACTGAAAGGAGGACTTGCAGGTTTGGCAGAGTGACAGGAGAATATCTGTCAGGACATCTGGCAGCTGCCCGTGTGCAGTTGCCCCCCCCCCCCCCCGGTGCAGTCCGGCAAGTCTGAGGCGCAGTGAGTTTCAGTTTCACTTTATCAGCAGCGCTGTAGTTTGCTCGTCCCTCTCTTGCACAGCCAGTTGTAGCAGTGCCAAGGATACTTACTCCGGGTCTTATTTTTGCTTAATTTCAGGATGACTGGGATGTTCACTGAACCTGCCAGGTTTCTCCCAGGCTGTTTAATTGTCAGTTGTGCCCCATATACAGGTAGCGTGTGTCCTGCCTTCACCAGAACAGTGACTGGCTCAGGTGCTGTTTCTGCTGAGCATTACTCACGTGTGTCTGAAGGACTGTCTGCTGGAGGGGCGGAAGGCGTCACTGTGCAGTGTTCTCTTCGGGCCCTGCCTTCCATATGTTTGCGGCTGCTTCTGTCGCGTCGATCCTCTTTGTTTTGTTGGTGTGCTGGATGCCTCATTTTTGCCTTTTTTTTTTTTAAAAAAAAGTGGAAAGATCTGTAATGTGGGGAGAAAAATATGGTGTGATCTATATACCGTCCGTGCCACTCGTCTGGGTAACTGGCATTCCAAAAAAAATCCATCATTTTTGTGCTAAGGGGAGTGTCGAGAGCACGTCGAGAGGGTGTTATGAATAGAGAATGTTTGATTTTGTTGTATAATATACTAATTTTATACTAATTTTAATCTTTTTGATAGACTACAGGCTTCACTCGAGCCTGGAGGGTAATTGTCCTCGTTCCCGCTGAGTGTTTACGCTTAGCGCTTCTCTTCATTTACATAATCTTAACACATGGCACCCCCTGCCACACTGCAGCTTTCCTATCGGGGGGGGGGGGGGGGGGGAGGGTTTCTGACACACAAGGGGACTTTATAGATAGTGGTATGGCCGGGTGGTGGTGGGGTTGAGGCGGTAGAGGGCAGAGGTGGGGAAGGCCGAATCACAAAAGACCCTGACGGAGAAGCGGGGCCATTTCTCATACTTCTCTTATCTCCTTCCAGCAGCAGCAGCCTGATACGGCGAACTAAGCGTTTAAGGCTGGGCTCCCCTTTTGTATACCAAGGTGCCTGGCCGCCTTGTCGAATTTACGTTTACAGGGAGCGTTGCCAAGGGTGGGGTGGGGGTAGTGGTCTCTTTACTCCTGTGCTGGGGGCTGAGAGATGGGAGGTAGCAGTTCAGTTATGAAGAGGAGGAGGGGTCGATAGGATGGAGTGGGTAGTTGGGATGGGGGACGTTGGTCCCCGAGGCTGTCCTCTGTCCACTTGACTGTAAATCACAACGATGGCCGCTGACCCAGAAAGTGTCTCTGCCTGTGTGGGCAAGATGGCCGCGGGGGTAAAAAGCGGCAGCCCGTCGCTCCCTGTGAGAGTCAAAGAGGCAGCCTGCGTCTCTGCCGCAGCTTGGCTCGCTGGGTCGGAGGGCCGTTCGGACTGCATGGGGCCTCGGGCTTTTCAGCCGCGCCTGTGATCTCAGCGAGGTCGACATCCACGTGTGGCTGTTCCTCAGCCGAGGTTCTGCCTGCCTCTAGACTTCTTGTTTGTGGTTCTTGCCGTCATGGTCCCCCAGTTACCCACGTTCTCCTTCCTGCAGGATAGAACAAATCGCAAGACACATTCAAGTTCTTTACTCTGTGCTGTATAAATCTCTTCCAAACTACGTAGTCCTGGGTATTAAAATAATCCTCTTGGCAAAAATGCACATTACTGAAGAGACTCTCCCCTCTAAATTTTACTTCTGCCGCTAAGCAGCACGTTTATCTCCATGTTTTTATGATTCTCCCGAAAAGCATTGATGAGTGGGGGTCACTTTCAGGTGCTACACTCCCAAGGGGTCCCCTGCTGATCCCCCCCCCCCCCCCCCCCATTTACATTTAAGCACATGGCTGAGCCACGGAGGAATCTAATGATGTCGTGTTTCCTGTCTGATTCTTGAGAGCGGTTAAACTGTCTGAGATTAAAATAACTAATCTGACAGGCAGAGGATCGCATTAGCAGCTTCGCTGCTGCTTAATTTTTTTTAATTTAAAAATTTTCTACCTGTTTTACAGCCTGTCTTCATCTCACTGATCTGGCTGCTTTTCTGGGGAGGATTATTCCAGAGATCCTTGGAAAATGTCTCTTTTGTGTGTTGGTGCCTGACAGCGAGAAATGGGGGGAGAGGCATTGTCTTGGGACTCGACTATGTGAACATACTTCTCCCTTCTACTCCCCCCCCGAACCAGACTGAATATTTTGTCATGATTTATTATCTTAATCCATAATGCTGCTACCTCCCACACCCTTATCTGTTTCAAAGCTTCTTTTCATTCAGCCCATGCCAATTAACCTCTGAGTTTTTCCTTAAATCCCTCAAATGGGGCTCGATGGCCTTAAATATGCATGATGGCTGCTAGCTTAGCATCAGAGTGGCTGAGGCTTCCATTTCAAGCCTGTCATTTTGCCTGGGCGTTACCTCACAAGACACCCAGCATCACTGGGCTGACAAATCACCCTCGACTCGGATGGTGCTTTGTTTGACGTTCCCGGCTGCTGCGCCATTTTCACAACAGGAATAATTCTGGAGCAGAGAGCTCGCTCGCTCGCTCGCTCGCTCATCGCCCTCTGCCCCAAGCGGTGCGGAAGTAAGCTGTGTTGACAGGAAATGCGAGATTTGCGACGTTACTGAGTCTCCCGCTCTTCTTCGTGTTGTATGGTTAACTGGGGCCTCATGGACGCCTCACGATTTGTCGTGGTTGTCCCTGCTGCCCTGTTTGCGGTGATACCACCACCCCTTGTATGCTCCTCCATATCTAGGGAGAGAAAGGTCCCCTGCCCGCTCTCCTAGAGGTGCTGTCCCTACCCACACACACACATCAAGACTGCGCCATTTACTGGCTTCTTAATGGGCCAGACTCAGCAGATCAGCACGCCGTCTGGTGCCAAGGTGACTGCGTGTTCGCAGACGTCTGCATCCGTGACCATTTGTCTTATCGCAGTTGCAGAGATGAAGGCGCTGTGTGCCTGGAGGTCTGATCTCTGGGCAAACCGAATGCGCGTCTCAAATGAGTGCGGATGTGGATGAGATGCGGATGTGGATGAGATGCGGATGTGGATGAGATGCGGATGTGGATGAGATGCGGATGAGTTGCGGATGGAAGTCGCTCTGGGTTCTGGGTTCTGTTGTCACAGTGGTTTTTTTCTTTTTTTTTTCCCTAACCAGTGATACTTCCAGCCTCCCCCATGTTCACCTGTCAAAAGCAGGATCAGCAAGGCTTACTGGAGAACTTAAGTGATTATCATTTTCCCTGTCACATCTGAGGGCATAAAACAAGGCATGTATGCTGTGCAGAGGCACGCATGGCCGAAGAGGGATGGCCCCACCTTTGACATGATGGAAAACAACAAATGGCTCAAAAATGTGGGTCGGCGAGGCAGACGACCCCCCCCGGGCCTCACGCTTGACGTTGCAGTCTAATCCGCGTTAATGCAGGCAGAATACTGACCAGAGACACATTTTAATTCGCCCTGATATTCATTGGACCGAAAAAAGCTAGTCAGGTGGCACTCTCTTCGTTTTGGAGCTTACCGTTTCTAACGTTCTGGGTAAGCATTCCTAATTTTCTAAAAGGACGCCGAAAGAGAACGAACAGGTCAATTCTAACTGCATTCTTGATAGAAAAATACTAATGGACATTTTTTTTTTTGTTCTTCGTATGTACAGAACACTATGTTCGTTGTGTATCTGTCACAAATTATGTAAAAACGCATATTTGCCAAGCACAGACTCATAAAGGAATGTATCTAAATGTGTCATTTTCAGTAACATGTATGGACAACGATTTTCCAGGAGGGTGAAAACCGAAGGAAGCAAAGCTGGTCTCTCACGAAAAAGAGAAAGAATGTGATCATGCCGCTGACATAAAGAACTCCGTCAGTGCCCATTGTGACCCGCTCTTGGAGCACGACGCCGTTTGTAATCGGCAACGCCAGGGGGGTGCGAATCTGTGAGGGAGATATCGTGTAGGGTGACGTACGTCCTTAAGCACTGAAGCCTCACACTGCGGTCGCTGTCTTTCTGTTCCTGCTACGGGACGGCCTCTGTGTCCAGAGCCCGCTGGTGGCCGAAGGCTAATTTCGTATTGTCTTTAAAGGGAATGATAACCCCCACCTTTTGTGGCGGTGGGGGGGGTTTACTACGCTGCTTTGGTGCCCGTGTAGTTATGGCTGTGGCGTTAATCGTCTGATGTTCTTTGCTCAGGATGCGTGCCTGCAGACACGTTCTGGAACGCTTTGAGTCACCGGCTGAGGTGGAAGAGGAAGGGCATTTCTGCTGGGCGTGCTGAGGCCCAGGAATGCGTCTCCCTGCCAGCACGTCACGCCAGTGCCAACCACTCCCCCCCCCAACCCACATTCTTCCTCCCGGCTGCGTTTCTCCCAAAATAAAAACGAAATCCGTGAGGCTTTTAATCACGGCCTGGCATCTCTGTGGCGGGGGCGGGTGCGGGTCTGATGGGGAGGGGCGGCACGCAGCCACTCGTGAGGCCAGTGGGTTCAAGTTGTGAAGCGGCGTTGCGGGTATGCCAGTCTTTCAGGAGTACGCAGGAGGGTGAATCTCAAAAAATAATCATTCGAAACCCCCCCCCCTCCGGTGTGGCATGCATCCTGCTCCTAGCAGCGTAGCACCTGTTCTCCAGTGCCGGTGTCCCGGACCCCTCCTGGTTTCCGCGCTCGCATGACCGGCTCATCCGTGGAGTCGAAGTGCCCTCGGCCGCCCTGACCCAAGCTGTCATCAGTGGGGCCATTTTATTCACCGGGCACCGGCAAGGACCCCCCTCCCTGATCAGCTGCCCAATATCATCTCTGTTGTTTGTCCTGTTTTTTAATCATGTTCCGCTGCAGCTCTGGACAAGCGCCGGGGTCACGTCAGACTCTGATCTCGGGCAACATTGCAAAAATAAAATGAAAATACAAGACCTGCAATAACAATTGTAATGCGAACGGTATGACATAAATCGCTTATGTACGGCGGGTGCACGTTAGTGTATTTATGCCGAAACGCCACTGACCTGCTGCCATGCTGACTGATGGCAGCCCTGTGTAGTTTTGAGTTGTGTTCGTATTTGGTTTCCGTTTGCTCCCAGAACAGCTGAATCTAGTCGCTTCTTGCTTGATGTGGCTGTTTAGGTTGTAGCATAAAGGGCTGTGATGTAAAGCCAAGCGCAGCTTGGGGAAAAGGCAGAGTGTGTCTGTGAGCGCCTGTGCTTCTCGTTCTGGGGGGGGCTTTGGCGTCTGTCTACCACCACGCGGCTCTCTACTCATGAACAGTCAGCACTTCCTGTCTATTGCTTCCCCCATCCCAGGGTCTGTCCGCTTCTCCCTCCCTGGCCACTAATCCATTAACGACCCCCCCTCCAAATCGACATCACCTCTCTTGGAGTAACTTTATGCTGCAAAGCTCAGAACCGTCCCCCACGCGGGGTATTCCTCTGGGATGGCGGCGGGATGGAGCGGGTGTGCCCTCCCCCACCCCCCCGGCCTGTCCGTCACGTGCTGCACGCCCCGCCCCCTACAGGAAGACCCATCTTGCTGCTTTGTTCTGTACACTAATGCTCATTAAGTGTCACTTGTGTATCTCAGCTAATCTGGTTTTTATAGCGGCATGTATGTTTAATCGCCGTCTTTCCTGCCGATTCCTTTTCAGACCTCTGGGAGCGGAAAGTTTATGCTTATGTGGCAAAGTCACCCCCCCCCCCACTGCACCGCTATACACAGATGCCTCTTTGTTAGCATAGACCGGCAAGACTTTACATGTAGAGGCATTCTGTAAGTCTGGCGGAAGCATCTCCCCTCTGTCCCCGGGTTCGACTGTGTCGGGGGGGTCTGGGAGCTGGGGGGTGGCAAAGGCTGTGTCTGCTCCCCCGATGAGACTCTCAGACCTGAGCCAGGCAACAGTCCATGGCCTCTACAAGGGGCGCCACACACACACACACACACACCCACACACACCATTCCAGGTTAAAGTATCACTGTTAATCATACTTTAATTTAATGTTTTGAGTAACCGCTGAAATACTTCACATAAAAATGTGCCTAATAAACAGGAACAAGCCAAATGTTTAAAAGAGAGAGACGGGAGAGTCAGGGACCCTTTCCTGTCATCACATTCCAGCACCACCCCCCACCCCCCCACAGGAAAAACTCCCTCCCTAATTGCAGGCTTTTTTTAAACTTGTTAGTTCTTTCTCTCTGCCTGTGACGTGTGACGGTCCCGGATTCTCCGGACCACGCTTTCCGGTGCCTTTCGACACAAGGTCGGGGGGGCAGCGAAAAGCAAGGGAGGGGGGCAAAAAAGACAGATTGATACCCCCATCTTTTTTTGAAGCCATTCACTGGGACTCGGGGACATCCGCTAGTGAGCCCCCCCCCCCGGCAGCTGGCTGACCCGTCTCATACTCCGCTGCCCTAATGACTAGCTGGGGGGGGGGGGGGTCCTGCTTTTGTCCACTGTCTGGTTTAGTTCCTCCACGTCTGCGAGCAACACTAGCTAAATTCACCCCCCTCATACACACACATACACACACTGTTCCAGACCCCGACAGCCCCCTCCACATTAGGCACTGACTGGCGGGGGGGGGGAACCCATGAGCCTACGGCTTCCCTTTTACCCCCCACCCCTCCCAGAACCTCTTCCATTTGAAAGGTGCCGGGGGAACGCTGGCCACGTTAGCGGCGGACAGCAGGCGGTGGGGGGGGGGTGGCGTGACAGAACGGAGGTGGGGGGGGGTGACAGAACGGAGGTGGGGGGGGGTGACAGAACGGAGGTGGGGGGGGGTGACAGAACGGAGGTGGGGGGGGGTGACAGAACGGAGGTGGGGGGGGGTGACAGAACGGAGGTGGGGGGGGTGACAGAACGGAGGTGCCGCCGCGATCGCGGCAATGACTAAGCATGGCTCCCCATTCAGAAAGTCAGTGAGGGTTTAGCTAAACAAAACGGCATCACACGCTCACGAGAGGGAGGAATGTACACCGGGGGGGGGGCGAGGGAGGGGGGAGCGCATGCAGGAGAGCCAGCACAGCCGGGAGGCAGCAATGAGATCTGTACCAGGATTATGAGATGGGAGGGGGACGAAAATATATCGCTTACCTAGCGGAGACGGGGGCCACGTCCTCAGAACTTCTCCAAATGCTGCCCAAGCCTTGAGTGGGGGGGGGGCGAGGTGGCTGTCAGTCAAAAAAAAAAAATGCTGACTGGAGGGGAGAATAATTCTTAAAAAAAATAAAATAAAATAAATAAAAACAGAAAGGCAAAAAAAATACTGTTGGGGGGGGGGGTTGCTGACACTGTGGGTGCAGGAGGGAAAATAAAGTTCCCTGAAAGAGGCACAGAAGTTGGTGTAGAAATGAGAAGAAAAGGGGGCTTTGCTGCCCCCCTCGCTCTCCCTCGTTCTTGCCCCCCCCCCCCCCCCGGTCTACTCCGTCCCTGGCTACTTCGGTTGGGTCTCCGCCGCTGGTTTCTGTTTGCAAAGATCAGCAGCCCCCCCCTCAAAAATAAAAAAGAAAAACAGACGAAAGCAGCCCTGGCTGTTGGAGGCATTGAACCGCTCCGCGTTTCCTCGCAGCCTTGTCTGCCTCTCGAAATGAACTATATATGACCCAGTTGATAGACAGGAGCAAGTCTGGTCATGTGAGCTGGAGGCCGGCCGCCGATTGGCTGAGCTCCTGAATGCCGGCGGCTAGGGCTTCCCCATTGGTCCATGCCGAGATCATTGAAACGGGAATCTCTCACCATTCAGAGGCTGCAGTGCTGGGCAGGGCTACTGTTTGGGTGTCTGGCTGCCAGCAGACGACGTGTGGGGGAGAGCAGGGGACGGAAAAAGTCATAATTTGTGTGCCCTTTTAAGACGTCTGAGACCTCTTACATGCCAGCCATGCTTATTTTTCGGGACATGTTTGTGAGGGCGTATTTCTGTTAGTGTGTGAGTGTGGAGCCGGCAGATATTTCTGGGCCGGAGGCAGAATATCCGAGGGGTGGGGGGCACTGCACAGCGTACAGACTGAGGCACTTAAATGCTGTTTGCTTACAGGCTGTTGATCGGTGGTCATTAGCCAACCCTGTGCATTAGCTAAAAAGATGAGCAGCATCCACATTTGTTATTACTCACATGTTAGCGGGGGGGGGGGAGACAGCCGTGATGCGACCCCTCCCCCCCCATCCACTGCCACCATATGTCCCCTGGGGGGCAATCAAGGGATGATTTGGCCCATTAATATGAACCTTCTTGCTGGTTGCCACGCGGTCGATGAGAGACAGCAGGTTGTCTGGGGAGGGGGGCGTGAATGAACGTGTCCACCTTTAAAAATAAAGAGCGTGACCTCCCCACCCCCCCCCCCCCAGGGAAGCATTAGCTCTTAGCTGTTTGTGTCTGATGATTATAACAATAGTGATTATTCTTTTTTTAAAAAAAAAAACTAGCAGACGTGTTTCCGTCGGATGTCCGAAGACCCTTTTCAGAGGCTCCGGGGCCTCGGTCCAGTTGGTGGCGCCGGTGTCCTGCTGATAAAGCCCCGAGTGCCCAGGGAAGTTGGGGAGCGTCTGGGGGTGTCTGTGGCCCCAGGTACCGGGACACTGCTCTGGGATTGGATGGGCCGACCTCCATAAGAGTGCATAACGGGGAGCAGTGGCGTTTTTCTATAAAGTTTACAGCAGTAATATTTACTATTATTCTTGAATGATTTGAAAGCCAGATGATGGCGAGGCTGGTGTGTCTAGCAGAAATATGCCTGTTTGTGCTTTCATGTGTCTGCGCCTGCATGGTGTTTATTATTCAGCATAATAATAATAGTCAGTGGCTTAGGGATCTGCGCCAGTGTCCAGAATGTTGTGGGTTTGAATCCCCTGAAGGTTGTGGGTTCGCATCACTTTTGGTCCGTGCACAAGAGCTGACTGACGCTAGACTCGGACCCCAAGCTTTCTTTGCTCATTCATCACTTTGGACAAAAGAATCTGTTGAATAACCGATATGACCTTTCGTGAAGTCACACTTCGACAGTATAACTGTACGGAATTAGTGACACTCTAAAGAGCTCAATCCAGGACACAAGGGTATGTTTATATCTTTGGAAATATATGCACATCAGTTCAGCATTCACTTCATTTAATTAGAGTAATTTTAAAGTAAATTAGCGAGGGATCCTATGCTGTGTGGCTGAGGCACCTTGCATAATGGCAAGTTACTGGGGAAAAAGGTTTTAATCCTGAATGGAAGCAAACGCCACATTGTATTTGTCTGATGTGCTGCATTTCTGCCAGGGACTGACGCATTTGCAGCATCGTAGGGACAGATGAATTCCCTTGTTCACAAACAGAAAGCGCAGCCTGTCTTGCATCTTATCTGTCAGAAAATCGAAAAGCAGACATGCAGCGAATGTATGTGGAAGGTCTTTCTGTCAGGTGATGTCAGCGCTGTGTGCCCTGGGGCCCCAGTTTGGGCATTTAGGACACTGGACTGAACACCGAGAAGGTCTCTGGTCCACCTTCCCTAGTAAAGGGTGAGATTTTACCCAGGAAAAGTGGCTTTTTAGATTCTCTGAGTTTTTTTTGGTTATGATGCCTGGACAAAGATTGTTTTTGTCGAAACACAGTGTGCATGTAACAACCCAGACATGTATAATGACACACAATGCTTTTACCTTCATATAGTCATCAGTGTCAATTTGTATTTCTGGATTGTTATAATAAGTGCTGAAAGGATGAATACTCACTTTATCTGCCGTACAGCCTTCGGTCAACATTGTGATAAAAATACATTTTTTACCATGAACTTCGTATTCAGAGAGACAGACGTGTCCTACCCCAGACATACAGTATAGCCAGCCAGACTGATAGCGAAACACGTGTCTTAGCTCAGGTGTAAGCCTTTGCTGCTGCTTAGCGCTGTGTCGTGCCGCTAAAACACGTTATACGGCGGAACGGGACCATTCTGAGGACATAACGGAGTATTCTGATCGTGGTTCCGGCAGTGGGGTCTGGGATTGAAGCGAGTTTCACCAGAACGCCGCCCACAAGTGGCCCAGTATCTCGCGGTCGCCTTCGTGCAGCACGGGCTGTGCCTCTCACTCGCCTGCTGCGAAATGCCCAGTCGAACCAGAGTTGCGGCTCGATCCCCCTTCTGTCCATCTGTCTCCTCTGCTGCAGTGAAAATGGCGGACATCCGATGTCCAATTCAGAGCATCTCCAAAACTCCATCCGCCTGTAATCATGGCATCTGCGTGTGTTTTTCACGGGTCTGCTAACCCCCGGCTTTTGAAGATTTCGGCATCGTAGCGTTTCTGTGTGATGAGCATCCAAAAATAACCATCCCCCCCCCCCCTTCCTTTTTTAAATTTCCCATTTATGATTTATTAATGTTGTCTGTCACAGAAAAGTAAGAAAATGGAAGCTGTGATGTGACAAAGACCCACCTGTCTGTGGCCCCCAGGGTGGGTTCTTTCATTTTGTAGTAGCATGTTCAGTGTGGTGATGCCAGATCAAAGCGTTGGGGGGGGGGTGGTAGTTTTTTTCGAGAGGCGGGATCATCCCTGAATGACAGGGCTGAATGACAAGCATGATTAAAGGTGATTTAGGGTTAATATACTGTAGTTCCCCAGTGGGGGGCGATACTGAGGTATGAAGTCAGAGGCTGAAGTGCTGCACTTTGCACCCTCATTTAATGCCGTTTTGGGGGGCGAGAGCGAGTCGAATTCTGCCCCATTGCTCTGAATTAATGCCCCCGCCTCACAGATTCCCCCCTTTTGAAATGGGGGGTTTGGGGGTGGTTCTGTAGGGGTGAAGGTGTTATTCTCATAGTATACAGTGTTTCAGGGTTATACCTGAAGGTAAGATGCTTTCTGTGCCATTTGTGTTAGTATGGGAACAGGTGCAGGGACGTGATAGTTGCACACACACACACACACACACACACACACACACACACACACACGCACACACACACAGGTGAGAGCGGGTTTTGGCAGTTAAGGGCCTTGCTCAAGGGCCAACAGAGATGTTGTTACCCTGCTGAGCATGGGGTTCAAACCAGCGGCCTTCTGATCACAGGCACAGAGGTCTAACCTGCCGGATAAAGAGGCAGCTTTGAACCCACTGGCCCACCAAGGGGTGATGGTATCACATCAGTGAAATACTGTACCAGCCCTATTGCAGCAAGAGAAGGGCGCCCCCCCGTCCCTGCCGTAGGTGAGGGGGTCGTGACACAGGGTCAGGCACACCCCCCAGGCCGAGCCGGCAGCCAGCCTGACCCTGCTGTGGGATGTAACTTTTGCCCCAAACGGGGCTCTCTGTCTGTACAGCAGCTGTTTGTCTTTCGGTGCGTCTCCCGCGGGACGCCAAAGCCCAGAGGTCACATGACGTAGCCCCACCATCGGCCGTTTAAGAAGCGTCCACTGCGGTGGATCACAGTGCGGAGTCTCGCTGACTGGGAACACTGGGCGGTCGGCCCTAATTCACCGGCGGAAGGCCCCCTCCCCCCAGTAAACCCACTGGTGGGCAGAAAGCGGGAATGTGAGGTTGAGCACTAATCCCTTGACTCTGCCCTGCCCACCAGCCCCCCCATCTTTCTCTGCCTGAGCAGCCGCTTATGGAAATGGAGGACCATAGCCGGCAGATGGGGCCACCTTCCCCTTGCACGTTCGTCTCGGCCCCCCAAGTAAAACTCTCTGAAAACTGGATATGTGCCCACCCGGCCCCCACACTGCGCAGCTGCTGTAACGGTGAAAAGTATGGCATCACACCGTGTCGATTCCAGGGCTTGACGGTGTGCTGATGTGCTGGGGGGGGGGGGGGCTTGGCAGGTTGTTCAGGAGATACGGCACAGATTTGAATAAGTCGCCCAAATATCAACGTCCCCCCCTCTGTGGGGAATGTGGTGTGACCTCATTGCTGATGTCTGTTTGATGGCTGATTTAGAAGCATGCATAGGCCCCCCCCAGAAGGGGTACCGGTCCAGTCCTGTCCTAGTTCCCCAAGGCTGGGCAGGGGCGTGTGGTGCAGCCAGTGCCCAAACCACAACACCAATAACACATTTGAGTTTTTCTTCCCCCTGTAGCAAACATAATCTTCTTAGAAAGATGACAGGCACTGTAATCCCATCCGCCCCCCCCCCCCCCCACCACACACGCGCCACCCCCCACCCCCCCCCCAGTGGGATGTCTCTGAAAATTAGAGCAGCCCTCAGCTCTACGTTAAGCTACATAAATTTACAGGCAGTCCACCCTCCTTCCCCCCCCACACGTCCACCTGGTGGTCGCTGTGCAGTGGGGGCAGGGGGCCTGACTGAGCGCCAGCGTGCAGCTCTGCCCCTCCCCCCACCGTCGTCACGCCTGACTATGCAAACGGGTGACGAATTACCTGCGAATCCTCTTAAGTCACCTCTTTTCGCTGGAAGTGTGTAAATGGGGCGGTTGGATGGCTGCCCGCGTGTTCGGGAAGGAGTACAGTGACTCCTCGTTTGGTGGGGGGTGCCGGGGGGGGGTCAGCAGGGTGACAGAATGGCCGTCTTGGCATGACTTGTACATCGTTTGTGACTTAGGGCTCAGGGACTTGCACTTCGCCAGGAAGATCAGGTTAAGCGAGTCATCCGAGGTTCTGCATCCGTGCTTTTGGGCTTTGGCCCCCAGCCTTTCCGTCTTTGGGGGTGTCTGTAGCTGGCTGTCACCTCCTTCATCGTGGGCATGAAGAGCCGTCTGTATGTTCCACAGGTGAAGAAACCAGTCGGCTGTGCTGCCGTTTCGTTCGTGTGGGGGCTTGAGTGCCTCCCCATTTCTGTGTGTGTGTGTGTGTGTGTGTGTGTGTGTGTGTGTGTGTGTGTGTGTGTGTGTGTGTGTGTGTGTGTGTGTGTGTGCGTGTGTGTGTGTGTGTGTGTGTTTCTGGAAAGGGAGAGGCGGGAAAGTCGGACAATGTAAGAGCCGGGAGACTTGTGTGCAGGGGCAGGCTTTGTTGTTTCAGGGGCTCCACTTAAAAAGGCCCCCCCCCCCCCCCCTAACCCTAACCCCCCCCCCCCCCCGATGTTTCAGAGACATCATACATAGTGAGTGAGTCGTGTCAGGAGACTGTTAGCTAGCTAGCTGTGCGGCTTCAGCTTTGCCCAAATAAGGAACTTCTTTGTTTAATACTCTTAACATGCCCCGGGGGGGGGGACAGCCAGTTGTCTGTGGAACCCCGTACTTCAGAGTTTTTGGTTCTTTTCCTCCGTTTGCTTTCCTTCCTTCCTTCCACCACCCCTGTCTGTTCCACTCTTTCTTAATGATGTCGTGATGCATTACAACACACCCTGTTGCGAAAGGCAGCATATAAAAATGTATTGAATTGTAGTGACTCTTTGTGGCCAACAGGGGGGCCCCTAACTTCAGGGGCCGCATTCAAATTCATAGTTTGAGTGGCAAACTCTGCCTCTGTTCACATCCCCTAACCCTCCCCTGCGTCCCCGTTCTGCCTGCTTGCGTCACGAAAGACACGGGAGAGCATGGCCCTCTGCAGAGGCGTAACATGGCCTTAAATCACACGTGGCGGCTGGAGTCTGCGCTTATCGGCCCGTCGGACCTGGCTGTTACCACCCGGGCCATTGGGAAACTGGGTCGGTTCACTCTGACACCAGTCATGGGGATAAGCTTTCTGTTTATGGGGCGGCGGGGGGTCACAGCTTAATGTGTACGTGTTACCAGGTCCACTGGACTGTAAAAGCATGGCTTGCCCGGGACCACCACCCCCCCCCCCCCCCCCGCTGAGTGTAGGGGTCGGGCTTATTGGACTGTGAGGAACCTTCCGTGGCCAAACACTGGCTGGTTTTAAGCGGGGGGGCGTCTATAGTAACTCTACCTACCTCCCCCAGCCAGATACCCCATAGATCCTGCAGCATCTGGGTGTTGTCAGTACTCAGCACGGCCGACCCCATGGGAAACAGGGTGCGGGGCCATCTGGGCCTGTATGCCCCCCGGGGTATGGAATCTCCCCCCAGCTGCCACCTGCTGGGGGGAGATTCATGTCTGTCGTTCCTCCGGAAACCCCCTTGACCTGAGAGCAGAAAACCGCCTTGAGCGTGCAGAGGAGTACAGGGTCGTGTCCAGCTCGGCTCGTCTGTAAGAGCTGCTTTTCTGTCCAGCTTCTCATGTAGGTAAAGGGTTCATAACCCCCCCGCTCCAGGCCATGTTCCTGCCAGGTGTTGTTTTATTCTCATGATTGATTTGGTTGGCAGTGCCAGTGTTTGCCACCACTCTCCTGAGTTTTTTGGGGCCCCCTGGTGGCCCCACACAGTCACTGCACCGGGGGGAGGGCGGTGGCTTTTTCAGGGGGTCTTCAGTAACGACAAAGCGCTCATGCCCGTTGCCGCCGTCCATCACCTTCTTTCTTATTCTTGTTCATGGGCCACTAGTCAGGGGGCCTCTGTCTTTCTGAGTGACTCTGAGGGCCCCTGATGGGAAGTCGGGGCCCCACGTTCGCCTGGCCCCCACCAGGCTGTGCTCCTCTTCCTCTCCCCTGCCCCAGAACCGCCCACCTACTTCCCTCTGCTGTTCCAGACTTAAATAATGAAGGTCCTTTGGGAGACCCCTGTCTCTCTAACAGGAAGTGGGCATTTTCAGCCGGCCAGCCAGCGCCCCCCCCCCCCCCCCTCCCCACTTCCACCACCCCCTCTGCTTGAGGAAGGACTCCAGGCCTCAGTAAAGGGGGTGGTTGGGTGAGGAGACACCAGGTTAGTAGGTAACCCAGATCTTACTGAACTGCAGCTGACTTCAGTCCATTGGGAGCGTGGTTTTCCTTTGCCGGTAGGGGGTGGGGGCATGGGGGGTGATATTAACGAGGAATCTGTGCCCATTCCTGAGCACTGAGTGGGGTTTCGTTTCCTCGGGCTTCCATGGGAGGATGTGCACCGTCAGTGTGGGGCGAGATGGGGCTTGTGTGAGCTGCCCGGCCGGGAGAGGGTCACGCCACCAGCCACACACCCCCCCCGCATGCCCACGAGCCGAGTCACGGCACATCGCCCGCCAAAATGAGAGCGGGGGGGCAGGGCGAGCGTGTCAGGAGGCGGGCCAGCGACTCGGCCCCCGGGTGAGTGCGTTCCCCGCTGCGGATGTGATGGTAGGGCACCAGCCTTCTCAGCCTTACCCGCGGTTCCTGGTGACACTCCCGAATCGCATTTGATGGCAGGGGGGGCAGGTGTACTAAAGGTGTGAGTCAGCCAAATGTGAGTGGTCGGGCTGCTCGTTGTGGGGGGGGGGCAGCCAAACGTGAGCAGTCGCGTCTATGGAACCGCCCTATGGTCTGAGTTTCTGTGACATACCGAGTCTGTGTGTTCGAGAGATCGAAAGCGTGTTGTTTTTTTAAAGATTCCCCCCTCCCCCCCCACCCATGTGTCTGCTTCTTTGTCTGTCCCCAGTGGAGTGACGGTTACACTCTGCAGCACGCTGGTTGGGGGGCAGTTTGGAGAGGGGTGGCATTGGCCCCCAAGACTTAATCGTGCCTGGGTGGTGGGGGCAACCTTCGCCGTAGGATGGGGCTTGATGAGATTAAATCAAGAGCGCTCTGCCTGCCCCCCCGCTGGCCTGAAACCCAAAAGACCTTTACATGTGTTGATCCTGGAGGGGAATTACCTCCCCCATCCCCTTCAGTCACCAGCCTTGATTATCCGTACCCTTCCCCCAAGCGACCATCTTGGAACCCGTGTTTTTACAATTTCCTACCCTACAGACCAGCTCTGTTTCAGGCTGTTACACTATATATTTTTTTCCTGTCTCCTTTTGATATTTTCTTTCGGAAAGTTTTCCACTGTAACAAACAGACTTTGGGTTGGGTGAAACCTGCCATTATAAGAAGTGGAACATTAAAAAATAAAGACTAGGTAGGCTAATCCTTGGCGTGACCCAACGGCAGCCTTTTCACAGTGTGGCTTTAAACGCGATTCGCCACATCTTACGGCTTCCAGCCTCCTCTCTGCTGTGTAAGCGACCTGCCTACAAGCTCCCCTTGCTGCCCATCCATCCATCCATCCATCCATCCATCCATCCATTGCTACTTATCCAGTATACAATCTGGTCCAATCTTATCCAGGTACAATCTGCTGGTGGCGCTGCCCTGTGGAGATGCTGACATTTACCCCAGCATTAATGACGTTCCCTTGCTTTCTCCATGCTGGTGGTATGAATGAAATCCACTCGTGTTTGACAGACGCACCGGCAGTGTCACATCGTGAACGATTTAATTCGCGTTTTTACCATTCGCCTCTAAAGCTGAGCTCTCCCTGCATGTGTTGGTATATCGATGGCCCTGTACCAGAGAGACGTGTTCCATCTTCTCCTGGGCCTCTGCCCCCGTTGTTGGAAATAGGCAGCCAGGGGGTCTGGTCTTGGTCTGCATTAATATGCAGCTGCTTTTACATCTGTAGAGTCTCCGGCAGTGATGCTGTGGGGCAGCCAGTCCGTCTAATGGATTCAGTTCTGGTCGAATTATCCTGCTACCCTGTGGATCTTAAGGCTCATCAGGAAAGAATGTGTTTGAACATATAGCCCTATAATATAGCCCTATAATATAGCCCTATAATATAGCCCTATAAAGTTTTATGCACTTGGGAATCATACAAATTTTGACATTGATTAGTTTGATATGTTGATACAGTCATGTGAAAAAATTAGGACATGAAATATTTCATTCTTTATAAAGAATCAAAATATCAATATGAAATCTTCTTTCAAATTGTATCTGTAGGTAAAGGTGATGTAATTGCATCACTTACGCAAAAACAAGAAAAAAAATAATTTATTTAACAAAGGAAATGAACTAAGAGCTTTTTGGTGGTGCTTGTCTTATTTAAACCACAGATATTTAGTTTGGTTGGCTGTTGTTGAAGTGAATCACTATGGTGCGAATCCAGCGAGGGCTCTGAGGACTTCAGAAGGAAGCCTCACCAAAGACAGACCGCAGAAGGTCCCTGTTCCACCACCTACGTCTCAGCAAAAATAATTTTAATACCTAACAGTTCAAGGTTATGACACTTGCTGTTGATTTCATTGTTTTACACTTCAGCTGTTAACTGGGTGACTCTACTTGTTGACAGCTTCAGTGTCCGGGTGTCTCCTGGCTGGCTGCTGTGTAAAATGCAGGCGTCTGTGGTTTGCCCTGTGATGGACTGGAATTCATCGACGGATGACTGTTTCAGTAACGCTGTTTCTGTGCTTGATGGTGACGCTGGTTGGGACAGGGGGACGTCGGCCCGGTTCTCCGCGACCTGACTGATCAGATACCTGCCTTTATTGCGATGGCTTTTAATAATAGTTGTATTGTATTTTTAGGAAGCTAATTTGGAACATTTTCTGCAGTCGTCCACCATTGTGGGTTACCGTGGAAGCCATCATGCAAATCACATGAAGCCCAGTACAGAGTAAAACCTGTCATTGCTACAGTAACAAAGCAGGTCCTGTGGGGGCCTGAGGGTCAGGATAGGAGCTGGCAGGTCGCCCCCCCCCCCCAAATGCACACACACAGAAGCACACAGATGTGTGTTATTGTGTCTGACTCTGAGTCTCATGGCAGGGTGTGGTTTGCTCCTGATTAGAAGGCTTTCTGTATGACAGAGGGCATTATTGTGATTTCCTGCTTAGAAGGTTTAGCTAATTAGTCTCATTGAGAGCCCCAACCACTGATTTGCCCCCCCCCCCCATACCCTGTAATTTACAGCCAAAGTTTCATTGTGAATGAACGTTGAGTGCCTCTGTTCCTGTTTTGGGGGCGGGGGTTAACAGGAAAAAGCCCGGGGTAGCCCCACTACAGGTCCATAAAGGCACCGCTTCTGTCACTAACTTCCGATTGGGCTGCTGTCAGCTGATCAGGTCACATGGGGCACTTGCGACCAATGGGGTCATGGATGAGGCCAGACACTGTGCTCTGCCTGATTCGGGGTGGAATTCGCCTTGGAGTCTTGGGTCTTGTTGAAATGGAGGCCGAGGGCATCGATGGCTCAGGAGGCCGCGCGGAACGTTCCGGCATGTGTGGTGCGTCTGCAGCAGATAAATGAGTCCTATACCCTGTGTAATTATATAAGCTGGGTCTCGGGGCCGGCGGAGGTTCTGAAATGCGAACGGCACACCCTGCCCCAGATTCAGGCGGCCAGCAGTGGCTCCGCAGACCCGTGGGTCGAACCCGACCAAAGTCGTCCCTCTATTGGCTCGACAGACGCCTGGCTCGCCTCCCCTACATTTGCGGTAGCGCAAAGCACACGAAATGAGTAGTTCTGTCGTCTGTAATGAGTGGCCTCTCAGATGCTGCTCTTAGGCTGCATAATGACATCAGAAGCATCTCGGCAGTTCCCCTCCCTCCTGTTCCCGTCCTTATCTTGGCGACGTCCAAAGCGTTGCAGGTGACATTCGTTTGTTATTGGGGGGTATTTGTTAATATTACTTGCGCCGCTGGGTACTGAGTGGGGCTTGCATGCTTCCCAGTTGACTCCCGCAGCAATGCACAAGTGCAGAGCTGGGTGTGACTAAAATGGGGCTGTTTTTTTTTTTTTTAAATTCTTTCTCTTTTTTTCCCACAACAAATTCTGCTTTGTCAAAAGACAACTGGAGCAGGAGAATCGGGCTGTTATTTCCGCGGGCAGTGAGCGCGAGCAGCTATAATGCGATCTGACAGTTCTGGAGCAGGCAGAGCACGGCTGGATGGAAGGGAGGGAGCGGCAAGGGGGGTGGGGAGGGCAGGGCAGGGCGGGGTGGGGCGGGTGGGGGTGACCGCCTTGTTGGGCTCTTATCTGCCACCGCCATTACATCAACCGGACCACGCGTTTGCAGTAACAGCGCACAAAAAAATGTAGTTTAAAGAACAATAAGAAAATTTTCCATGTGGGTGTAATTCGCACCCAGTAAGAGAAGCGGAGGTGAGGTGGGGGGGCATAGCTGTTTCCACTTCGTTAACCTGCGTAGTGGTAAATAGGAATATAGACGGGGAGGCCCTGTAATTTCACAGCCTTGTCTCTAGGGGGCGTAAAATCATTCACTTTGAGTTACTGCAGGACTGACGCACCTCCATCAGGTGCCGAGAGATTTCTCAAATGTCCACAGGGGGGCTCTGTGGTTAAGGAACCAAACCTGTAAAAACAAATGCAGGATCAGGAGTATTTCTGAGCGTGAACTGGGCTAGAGCAGAACTGCCTCCTACCAGTGTGGGCTGCTTCACATAAAGTGCTTGCACTCCAAAATGTCGCTTTGGATAAAAATATCCACCGTACAAGTAAAATAAATCCTGCAGGCTGCTGTTCATCTCAGAACAAAGTGGACCTTTGTGCCGTGTGCCTTTTAAAAATCTCTGATGCCATTTCAGTCCCTAATTTATCCTTTTTCGAACAAAAAAGAATCATTTGTCCGACTGTTACTTTCTCAGAGCCAAGGGGTAGAACGAGATGAATGAATATTTTTATTGGTCGTATTTATTAGATAGTAACGACGGCCTTTTAGCTATCTTCACGGTGGGGTGCGTGAATGCAGCCTTCGTGGTTGTGGTATTTTAGGGAGCAGGGTCTCTGCTGTTGGACCGTAGGGTGCCTCTGGGTGTGTTAGGGGTGTTACACGTGGCTGCATGAACGGGTGTCATTCTGAAATGAGAATGGAGGGAGGGTGGATGACTGACGTGAGAGTCAGGGCCTGTAACTGGGGATTGACATAACTGGTACGCAAGTACGCATTCACCTTTAAAAGCGATACGTCTAGCAATCGATCGCTGTAAGAGCACGGATGCGTAGGTATTTTATGTGCGTTTGCGCCGATATGACAAGAAATTGCCATGCGCATTCGCGCTGTTACAATCGGCTGCCGCACGTACCGATTTTAAGGGTGAATACTTACTTGCATACCAGTTATGTCAATCCCTGCCTATAAAGGAGATGTGGGTGAGTCCCCCCACCCACCTAACCCCTCATTATGATTCTGTCTGGGAGCAGAGGGCAGAATCAAACAAATCATCTTAAAAACAAACCTGTAAACCTTTATGTAGGGGTCCTTCCCCAGTGAGAAATGCCCAAACAGGGTGACTTGGGTAGGGGGCTCAGAGCAGGGACCCCCCCCCCCCCCCCACACACACACACACACACACACACCCCTTACCTTAACTCTGAGGCTTCTGATGTCCTGGGTCCGGTCTTTGTTTTAACGGGAGTATTCAAAGGCCCCATGTGTGTGTGTGTGTGTGTGTGTGTGTGTGTGTGTGTGTGTGTGTGTGTGACACGTGCTTCGCTGATGTCGGAGAGACCTGTGTGTGATCATGCTGTCATTCTGGCACATTCTCCCCCCTCATCCCCCTCCTGCTGGATCAGGCGTCCGTGCAAGTCGATGCACGTTACAGCCGTCTGTCTCCAGAATTCAGTTTTGCTTTCGATAAGATAACACATCCCCCCCCCCCCCCACGCACATCCCCCCCCCCCCCCACGCTCTTCTCCCTGTCGCCAAATAAATACTGTAAAGTATTGTACCTTTGACAATGACCAGACGCTGGGCCGGGTCTTCGGAGGAGGGAGCTTGAGTGCAGGCGGTATGAAGATGTGTGACCTTCCCGTGTTTTATGAAGGGGGGGCGGCAAGTTCTTGTGGAGAATTTATGGAGGCTCATAAATGCCCTACCATCTGTGTCTGGTTTTGGTTGCTGTCTCCCTCTGCTGGCTGAAGAGGCCACTGCAGCCACAGAGCAGTGACCTTGTGTATCTCTTGGGGAGGGGGGGGGGGATCTGTGCCACATTTCCAGACGTGCCAGAATGAAAATGATCCCTCACTACATATAATCCAGTAAATTCAGCATGGGGTGTTTATTTCCTCATCCCGCAGAATGATAGCAGTACCTGCAGTGCTCCCTCCTGTTCTCTGGTCTGGCACGGCATCTGGCTGGTGTTTTTCCCCTGGTGGTTTCCTTCTGAAGATCTCTGCCGGCCGGCCTGCTGGGTGGAGCAGCCCCACACCCTCCCGCTCCCCGTCATGCTGATCTTCAGCCGCACACACATGCAGACACACAGATTCCATATGTGCACCCTTCATTTCTCTCTCCATTCATTTCTGACGACCGTAACCCCCACCCACCCTTAACCTCAACTGTAAGTAACCAAGGAAAATACAAGACTTTTGGCAGTTTTAGTTTTTTTTTGATTGCAGTCACAGATTTTTATAAAATTGGGTTTTCCTTGTGGAAACTGAAAAAATATCCCCACGATGTGCAAATAGTGGGTTTTTATCACATTGTGTTTACCACACACAGACACACACACACACACAGACACACCACGTACTTTCACATGCTCCCGCTCTGCCCCGCATATGCGAGAGAGAGAGAGCACTGCACTGCACTGCACCTCACTATGTTCTTCATCCATTCACTGTCCGGTCTGGTATTACGTATTTCTTTTTATTTTCTGTGGAATTCCATGCTATACTTTCTCTGACATTTTTGCACTGTTATGGTTTATTGTTTCATATTATTTATTTATTATTGTTTATTGCTGTCTGAATGCGTTTTTCACTCTATACACGATTGTGTTTTGTGCTACTGTAAACCTGCAGGACCCCTTGGGATTAATAAGGTATCCATCCATCTCTCCCATCTATCCATCCCATCCACCCAAGGGTTTCCCGCTTAGCCCACAGCATTGTGTCCCACTGTTGGCACCCCTGGCCTCCATTTGAAGTGGTGGGGGGTGGGGGGGTGGGGCATCGTGTCTGATTAAAGCCGTGGCTGCGATTGGATGGCAGACAGAGGGGTTGGGTTTTTTTACGTGCCCTCACTGCAGGTGGAGATAGGGACCTCGTCATGTGGTCTTTGGGCTGATTTTTATTAGGTGTGTCTGTGGGGTGGGTGCGCTCTCAAAGCTATCACCGCTTTTGCATAATGCCCATGCATCACAGGAAATGCAAATCTATTTAAATACTGCGGACGGCCGCGTTAATCTCTTCATGGAAGCCGGGATGATTCTCAGAGACATTCTTCTGGCGCAGAATCGGTTCTGTCGAGATTCTTTGTCCACATTATTCCTCTGAGGAGATACGGGCTCGTTACAGCTGGGTGGGGCGCGGGATCAATACTCAGGATTCAGGATCTCGCTCGCTGGGGGGGGGGGGCGCAACTCATTGATCCGCCTTGTGCCGCCATTCCAGGGTACAAAATGGCTCCAGTAGATCGATTCTGCACTGCCCACCCCCCCCCCCGCCTGATTCGACCGTGAGCACTGACCCCCCCGTGAGCACTGACCCCCGTACCCCATCGTCTTTGAGATCTCCTTGAAAATGATGAAAACAAAATTCGCAAACAAATACCAGAATTCATTCAGTTAGACTTTTTATATGAGAATCATATAAGTTTTGTTTACAATGAAACTGATTTCTTTGTTTTTTTGTTAATCAAGTGGTTTTCATACCGCTCTTCCTTAAAGGGATAAAAAACAAAAATGTTAAATGTCTGTGAACTTGTTAACTTTTCTTACAAACTGCCGTAATTATTGGAGGAAAGTCTTTCATTGGTGTCAAAACATGACGCGGTATTAGTTTGTGCTAATTCGCACATATCTGTGTTTGTGTGTGTGTGTTTGTGTTTGTTTGTGCATATGCGTGTGTACGCTGGTCACGCTGGCCAGCTGGGGGTGAGGGTCAGGGTGGGGGTGGGGCCGCTGGGGCGGTGCCAGAGTGCTTTGTCTTCAGCCAGGGGGGTGATGAGCTCCGTCTTTGTCATTCAGTAGCCGACAGAAAGACCCAGCCCTTCTGAATGAGCCTTTGAACTCTCGCTGAGAGCTGCGGGGCCACAATGGGCGGGGGGTGAGCGGTGCTGAATGCCCCCCCAGGGGGCCCAGGGGAGGAAGGGGGGGTCCGGGGTCGATCTGTGCTTCCGGGAGCCCTGTCTCTGCTTGTGACGGGGGTGTGCACGCCTCTGTCGATCGGCAGCATGGTCACACACACTGAAGAGACTCTGAGGTGTTGAATTGACAGTGTTAGTGTTTCATCTGTGAGGAGATACTGGCTGAGTATAAACTATTTGGACCGAAGTATTGGGACACCTGGCCATTACACCTACAGGAACTTTTATGTCGTCCCATTCTGAATTCATACCAAGCATACCAAGATGTTATGGACAGTTCTGTGCTTCTGACAAGAGTTTGAGGAAGGTATGACTGTTCCCCAGTGCTCAAAGGTCCATAAAGACCTGGTTTTGTGAGTCTGGTGTTGAAGAACTTGACTGGCCCACATAGAGCCCAGACCTCAACCCCATCGAACACCTTTGGCATGAACCGGAACAGAGACTGTGAGCCAGGTCTTCACGTCCAACATCAGTGCCTGACCTCACAAAGGCCCTTTTGTAAGAATGGGCAAATATTCCCACAGACACACTCCAACATCTTGTGGGAAGCCTCCCCAGAAGAGGGGCAACTGTTGTAGCTGCAAAGGGGGGACCAGCTCCATATTAATGCCTATGGATTTATAATGGGACGTCATAAAAGTTCCTGTAAGTCTAATGGCCAGCTGTCCCCGTATGTTTGTCCATATGTGCCGTACCATTCAGTAAAATATTACTAATATCGTTTATGGTTATACACAACTATGTATCAACCGCATGTTTCAGCTCGGTTTGGAGAGATTCTTAAGGGTCACATACACCTTCCTGGCGTGACACAGTGTGAAGTCTCACAAGGGGGTGGGGGGGCCTCCTCGTGCAAGGGAAACACTTCTCTTACCGCACCACTAATCCCCTAGGCCCAGAGGTTCCCATTGAAATGTACGGGTTTTGGGGGGGCAACCTCTGGTATGTATGTGATGGGCGATCCGGGGGGGTCTGAGCTCTTTCTCACAAGCCGATTGTTTGGCAGAGTAACCAGGGAGTAAGCATCTGGTGGGGGGGTCTCTGTGACTCCCCGATGGGGGTGTAATCCAGTGCATTCAGTAATGCCAAAATTCAGGTTTTTGTTTTTTTTTGTCTCGTGGCATGTCTATCTTTCACACTCTCACAATCGTCTTTTGGACTCCCAGTGCACACTAGCATATGTACCGGAATCATTACCTGCTACCGGACCTGCCCAGGTCGGCTCCAGGTCAAGCACCGACCCGGCTGGCTGTCTGGACATGATAGCTTATACATTAAGTTATTTCGCCAGTTCCGTGTCTGAAGGAGACTGTACTGCGTAGTCCGCGACTGGTGAACTTTACCCCGATGTCACCGTGGGCCGCCTGTGTTCCGATTTTGCACCGGTGGTCAATGGAGAGTAAAGTTTGCTGTGTCGTGTGGATTGTATTTCGTTACATCTGATCTAATCTCGGTGGGGGGGACAGTTGCGCTGTGAGTCGAAGTGAAACTAGAACTTCAAACTGTCACAAAACCCCCATCGAGCGCATTCTCCTTAAGTAAGCCGTCCAAGTTTAGCCATCTTACTAAACCTTTTAAACTGTGGACAAGTGTAGATAACATTAAAATCCCATCTGGGTCTCGCTTCTGTACCACTGAGCGCTTGAGCTGAATTGCTTCAGGGAATTATGGGTAAAAGCAAGTATCATACTGGCTGATCAAACCGTGACAGTGTTGTCCTGGAGTGATAAGTTTTTATATTTTTATTTTTTTTGTGTTTACTCTTGGCTGTGAACGCTCTGTTTGCAAGATGCTGTGCATAGACGTTTGTTATGTCTATTAAGAGTCTTGTTTTTAAATAAGTGTCTGACCAGGTTGGCTGCCTTCAGCGAGCGGTGCTGCGTCGGTGGTCTGCAAAATGATTTCACACTCCAACATCTAAACTGAGCACTAACAACTGCCCACCCCAAATACCTTTTTCCGAAATCCTTTTAAACGCTCTCCTGGTGAATTCCAACCTTCCCAAAAGTGCATTTTTTTTGCTGCCGCTCAAGTTGTTCATTGTATAAATTTCCCGTTCATATAAACTGTAGGCACACAGCGGACTCATTCACAAAGGCTGGGGGCCAGGCTTGGATTTCGAAGGAAGCTCCTCTGGGGTTTTCCCAGAAATCACTTTGCATATTAACATGTCCTCTTTTAGCGAGCACACGCGTGTCCTGCTTTAAATAACGGCTGACTCCGTCAGGGGCTCTCGAAGCCGGGAGACCCTGCAGATAAAGAGGCCTGCCTTGTACCCGTGTGAGTGTAAGAGTGTTTTAAACATGGCGCAATGGGAGGGAAGGACGTCCGTTGAACTGTTTGAATTTCAAAATGGAGGAAGACATGTGGATTTTACAACCAGCGGAAGTAAATGAAACTTAAAAGCAGAAAAGAAGCACAAATAAATAAATAAACTCTTTATTTGAGTTTGACAGATAATGAGGCTATAAACCAAATGGGGGGGGTGCTAAGGTAATTCTGACACTTAACACGTAATTCTGCCACATGAATAAAATTTCATGAAGTAACTCTTGTGACCTGAATCCCACGAGTGTGTGAATTCTGTTGAAAAGTTCTATTAAAGTCTTTCTCAGGTGAGAAAATTGTAAAAATTCACAAGGGTATAATGAGGTAAAATAGCACACTGACCCTTTGTAGAGGTGGGGGCCCTCAGATAACTTTTGCACAAGCTCGCATTCCTCCCATTAGACAGTACACTGCTCCCCGTGCAAAGATAGCAGTCCTATCGCTGCAAGACCCCTGATAGGCAGGCTAACTCCAGGACACCCCCCTCAACTTTGACTTCAAAGTCAAATGCAAGATTGCAGGTCGTAAATCAGGGGTCCTTGCCAGGTGACGGCCCCGAGGGCGGCCGTGGAATCCTGGCTATTTATATTGCATCCCACCCCCCAACCCCCCTGGTAACTTGTGATTCATGTGCCTGAGTTGAGTTCAGTCACTGGGTTTAGCTTAACTCTGTTAGCTCTCAGCCAACCCTGTTCCGCCCTTGATCTCTCATTTACTGAAGTGTGCCCCCCCCCCCCCCCCCCCCCCAAAAAAAAAAAAATTCTTATGACCATGTTTGGGTGTATGAGCCCCCCCCCCCCCCACACACACACACCAATTCCCTGGCATGGTAGCATCTGTCCAAGACCTCACTAAGAAGGATGGAATTAAAATCGGAATGCCAGGATGCGGATCTCTGACCCCCCCAAAGGGTGAGGTTTCCTAGGTCCTACTGCACCCATCAATCTTTTAATGTTAAATTCACCTCTTATAACACCCCCAGTCTCACATTGCATTTGAATGTGAAAAGCCTCTTATCTGCGACTTATTGGGGGAGGGGGGGGTGTCATTAGCATCGGGGGGGTGGCGTTTCTGCTCCCAGAGGCTGCTGCAGTGAGTGATGGGAAGTGCCTGCCTGGAAGCTCCACTAGCTGGGCGGTGTGGGGTCAGGAGCGCCCAGGCTCCTGTGCCGGCCCCCCAGCACCGGCCCCCCAGCGCCGGCCCCCCAGTGCTCGGGGCCACAGAGATGCGCTGGCAGAGCGGGCCGCCGCAGGGGATGAAGGAGGACAACTATGATGACGGTAAAGGGCGAGAGCCGGAGGAGCGGTGGAGTATGACGCGGTCGTGGAGTTTGATTGACCAAACCTTTGGCTTCCGGAAAGTTCTACTCCTGACTTTTTTTAGCCCGTGGATTTCAGGGTCGGCCTTTTGCGATTTGCTGCGTGGTGTGACATCTGTGGAGGCTTCTGCGGCGTGAGAGCTATGGGTTGGACGCATGTGTGGTTTGCGTTTGACCTGGAAATGAAAGCGGCTGCATGTGCCTGATGGGGGTGGCTGGGGGGGGGCTAAATGACCTCTGGTCCGCTAATCCATTATGCTAAAGCAAGGGATTGTGTTTTTAATTTTTCCCTGTCTTCTACTCTGATAAATTCAGTCAGTTTTTGTAATTTTTATCCTGTACTTTTCTTAACCTCTGTGTCCTTCAGTTGGGCGTGATGGGGGGGGGTGTTAGTAAGATGGAGCAGCGAATGACTCAATTTGTTGGAGTCGCAGTGTGCTGTCAGTTTAAGCCTCTGTTTATCCTTGTTTTTGCATCTAGGTCCCAGTTTAAAAGTGCAGCGGGGGTTGGGCGGGCGGGGGCTAATTTGGAGCTGCATTGTTAAACCGCAGTGAAAACAGGGCTATCAGTTCCACTCGGCCGTCATTAGACCCGAGCTTCCCTGTGACCCCGGGGGCTTGAACTCTGCCGGTCACATGACCCGCCCGTAAACTGACCAGCGGGGCCGGCTGAGGCGGAGAGCACTGAGGGAGCAGTGTGCTGCGGGGAGAGGTGGAGGACACACGCAGGGACACGCAGGGACACGCAGGCACGGAGCCAGGAGCGCCATGGGGCAGAGTCCCCACGCCAGGGGTCCTCTCTGTAGCTGAGAATATACCGAGTGGCCGACAGGCATTGCGCAGGACAGCCGCAAGAAGAATGAGATGGATACGTGGGAAGGTGAGGGGACCCTAGTGGCTTTGTACGGGGGTGGGGCGTGTGTGCGTGCTAGGAGGGGGGGTTGGTATTGGCAGCGTGCGAAGGGCCAGGCAGGGTTTCCTCCTGCATGGAGTATATTCTGCTGAAGAAACCGTTAGTTTAGCCCTGTTGTGAAGGGAAGGTCGCTTCGGAGTTTGGCCGTAGAATGACGATCCCGATGAATAATGGATGGGTGGGTTGTGTTCTCAGTGCATTTAAGAAAAATGGCTGAAATTTCATACAACATTCTGGTGTGAGTCTGTGAGTGTGAGATACTCTTTACCTTCCATTCTGATGGGTGTGTTAGGCTTAGTAAAAACCTGATCAATGGTAGGGCAGCGTATTCTGAAGCGTCAGTGTGGGGGTGGGACATGTGTGCACATGAAGATAAATATGCTTTATTGTCATTGTACAAGTACAGTGAGATTTCGTTTGGAGGGCCAGCAGGGACACAAATGTACAATAAGATCCAAAGAAAATATGTACACACACACACACACACATTCACAGTGAATAAGGTGCTGGCAAATTAGTGCAATATACTAATATATGATATAACCACACTCATGAATGGTTATGATTTTGTATAAAGTGCAGTGCATGAGGAATTTCGCAGAGGTAGAATTAGTTACACAGCAGGTTTAAGTTCACAAATATTCAGAATGTCAGAGATGAGTGCTTTGAATTCAGAAGTGTGATAGCTGTAGGGTAAAAGCTGTTCCTCAGCCGGGTTGTGTGTGCGTGCAGGGTTCTGTACCGTCTACCGGATGGCAGGGGTGTAAAGAGTGTGTGTATGTGTGTGTGGGGGGGGTTGTATTTCCCACATTGTGGGGAGCAAATGTGCCCAAATTTTCAGGTCCCCACAATTTAAACATTAAATTAAAAAAATAATAAAAAAATCTGTGAATGTGGTTAAAAATAAATGCCGAAAGATTCGTATTTTGTTTGGGAATTTGTGGGTAAGGCTGGGTAGGGTTAAGGTTGTCAGTGGTGGGATTAGGGTTATGCCCATAGAAATGAATGGAGAGTCCCCACAAAGATATGATTACGTGGGCTGCGTGTGAGCGTGACTGTAGGCAGGCGGCTTGGTATGCACGCCTCTGTCCCATCTGGAAGCGGTTTTGCACACAGTGCTGCTTACGTGACCAACTCGGGGTCAGGCGGGCCTCACCGAGCCACGAGCTCCTAGGGACTGCTTGGTGCTCCGCAGCTGGTCCAAACTTCACATGCTCATTTATTTCTTTCTTAAATGCTGTTTGTGTTGCGTTTCGGCAGCTGAGCTGTGGTGGTTAGCGGGAAGTTCAGCTTCCATTCCATCCTCCCTTTGAAGCCTCATTGAGAGCTGTCATCTATAACAGCATATATACCCTCACTATGCATTACAATGGTCAGTATATGAATTAAGGATGCTTTGTACTGCATTATGAAGGAATTTGAAGTGCATTATAGATGAGAACTTCATAAAGCAGTCATAATGCATAGTAACCATGGGTATAATGTTTTGCCTTTTTATAATTATTTCTAGCCATGTTTATAATGCTTTATGAATGCATTATAATGTGTTAATGAATGTGTTTATAGATTATTATACCGGTGGCATTTGTAAAAAGTGTGACCAAAAACATTTCATTAAGTGTTTCAAAGTGATTTTAGTTGGCATACAGAGGATTTCCTTTGGTCTGTAAGAAACACCCTGACATTCATGTCGGTAGATGACATAAGTCGTGTGGTTGACACTCAGACCATGAAACAATAGCTTGTTGATGTCGGAGGGTCATCAAATTGACAGGGTGAATATTAATTTTGGGGCCAGATTGGTCAACGTGTTAATTGCCTTCGATTGACCCGTTTGAAGGTGCTTCAGCTAACCTGCTGGGGTGTGCTGTGACACCCCATTTACGGGATGGAGGATTAAGTAAGAGAAGGGATCAACTGCATTGGTCATTCCCTCATTTTCCTGGGAGGTTCCTTGCTGACGGCGAGTGAGCTAGGGTACGGGTTAACGCTACAGATAGACGAGATGTCGGTTTTTATGTTCCGGGATCTAACAGCGAGCGTGTGCTTGTGTGCCGTGCTCACGTGGAGTGGGTATATTTAACACGCTCAGGGGCGTAAATGCGAGGGGAAAAATTGCCAGCATGATTGGCTCGGCCGACACAGCAGCCCCCAGAGCAAGGAGATGGTTAGTGGTCCTGAAAGATGAAATTCTGCTTGTGTTGTGCTCATCTCCCAGCGTCGGTCCTGGAGTCTTCTGGCCCACGAGCTCATAACCATCCGGTGTGCGGGATGCCTGGGAGTGTCGCCCTGGGGCTCAGGGGTCCCGCTTTCATCACATCAGGGGTGTGATCCCCCCCCCACTCCTTCAGTCAGCCCGGGCAGGAAGTACTGGTTCTGGAGGACCTCTGCTGAGGAATTGTGTATGTGCCTGCGTTACGGGGGGTAATGAAGGCTGTGTAGAGATCAATAAAAGCGGCAGAGGTCAGCTTTGGCGATCATGGCTAAATTTAGCCTCTCCCAAACCCTCCTCGTGCTCATTCGCCCATTTTTGTGACTTCTTTATATCAAGATCCCCCTCCCCCCACGATTCTGCCACCAGTACGATGCACGACTTTCCATAGAACTACCCTCGCTGGTCTGATCGGCTGCGACTCACGGCGATGCTCGTCAAGGTCGTTGAATATCGTATTAAGGGCTTCGCTGCCTGGTGGCCAACATGAATAACAGGGGCGTGTTTCTGGAATCACCCCCCCCACCCCACCCCCACTCACGGCGCTCCCCCCTTGGCCGCTAGCTGAGCATTTACACGTGAATGGAACCCTCTGTGAAATATTTTTACATAACGGACAATGGTGCCAGAACATTATTTCTCTATTTTTTTTGTTGATGGAACCCCCCCCCTGCCAATCACCAGCAGTGTTTACTTAAAGGGGGCATGGATACCAAACCAAGTCGGACACCAGTGCCAGGCACGAGGCCTTCAGTGTGACGCTTTACTGTAAAATGGGACCTAATTGGCTGATGGTTCCTCGAGGTTTGTGGGATGGGAGGGCAGGGGTGTGGATCTGACTGTGGGATGACTTTCATTTCTAAAGTTGAATCAATACATCTGCCAATCAAGTCGTGTTTGGTTGCTTTGAGGTTTGGATTTGCCCAATTTCCTGATGGGCCGTGATTGATTGGCTCTGGCGATAGCGGCCCAGGCCAGAGAGGCGCTGGTTGGGGCGTCACGGTGAGGCCTGGATTAACCTCCCATCCCGCACAAACTCCTTTAATCAGGGTGAAATCGGTTGAGTCCCAGCTGCCTCCCGCGGCTCCAGAATGCAGTGTCACTGGATATGAATGTATAGTTAGACTGAGAGTGCCGCCCCTTGCCCCCCCCCCCCCCCCCCCATCCCCTACCACCAACACCACAAAAATGAGAAACATCAGCAGTTCCTCGTGCCTTTGAAGCACTCTAAGCTAATTAACATGAAGAATGTGCAGTAGAGGAACTGCACCGCGGCTTTCAGCCATAAAACCAGGCATGTCAGCTAACCGGTTAAATCCAGGGTTGGGGGGGGGAGACACGCAGTCTCTTAAGCAGTGCGGGGGGGCCACGATTTGCATGGAATTAATGCATTAAATGAGGCCTGGACGTAATTAGCCAATGCTAACGACGGCTCTCGAAACGTCTTTAAGATCTCAGTTTGGATCAGGAGCTGGGTGGGGGAGCAGCCATTGTCCCACGCAAGAGTGAAATCTACAGTTACATGATAAAGGGATTAACAAGAGGCTCAGGACAACCCCCCCTTCCTCCCCCAAGTGAAGTTGGGGGAGTTTTTGCTGGCTGGGGGGTGGAGGGTGAGGGGTCAAAGCAAAGGCCTGAGGTGTAGAGAAGAAAACAACAACTGGGTGGGGGGACAGTGGAAAAATACAGAAAGTCCCCCCCCCCTCCCCTTTCTCTGCCAGGCATGATTATACCGACTCAGTATGGAGTGACCCTGTGATGTCACCGACTCCTGCCAGGCCAAATGTCCGCGACCATTAGCCGAGCAAAAATGACACGATCAGACAGACAGACTCACAGGGACCAAGTAACAGAGCAGCAGTCTGGTCAAAATCGTCTGTCTGCTTCCTAAAAGTTTGGTTAATTTTGGTTTGTGCTAAATCAGGACCGTCGTATTAATTTATCCACAACTCATTCACCTTTTACTGCAATTATGGATGCTGTGTATTGTCGTCATTTACACTACATGTGTACCACCATATACCACCGTGTACCGCTGTGTACCATTGTATACCACTGTGTAGACGTGTGTTCACGTTATCATTCACGTGCTCAGCTGACTCTAGTACTTGTGCACTGTTTTTCACTTTTGGATTAGATGCTAAACTGCATCTAACTGATGTTAAATTTAATGTATTATAGTCTAGTGTGACAGAGCTGCATTTGTGCCATGAATTATGGGATGGAAGTGCTTCCATGGTCTGCCGTGGGCGGGAATGACCCAGAGGTACCTGGAATGCAAACCGACAGCGAGCCTAGGTTCAGCTGCCGCGCTCACACGATGATGTGGTCGGCCGGAGACCCACAATCACTCCAACAGAGGGCGCTGTTTCGGAAGCATGCGACTGTCCCTTTTGGAGTTTAAAATGCAGAGTGAAAGAGGAGCAGCTGGCTCACGTGTGACGGCCTTGTTTTTAATGCGATTCCCCTGTTTTTGCTGCCCTTGGTGGCCCGGAGCTTAGCGACGTGGTTCCGTGATGTGGGCTTCCTTGGGGGGGGGGGGGGGGCTTGACGGCTTTGCGGATTGCAGATGGGTGATCTGGGTCATCAGACTGACAGTTAGATTGTAAGCTACATGGACCCTTACCAAACAATAATTAAATATCTCTAATAAGACCATATATATATTAGCCAATAAAATAAAACACCTTTTTGAGTTATCTATACCGATTAAAAACATAATTTTATAATGATGTAACGATAACACATGGCCTTTGTCTCAAATCAGGAGTCGTCTTCTGTTTCATACATAAATGAGTGTTTCGTCGCTTCTCCTCTGCATATTAACGTTCCGGGTTGGGGGTCCGTCACAGACCGCCCTCTCCTTGCTCTCCCGAGCCTTTGATGGCGTCTCTCCTCGTGCTCTGCATCGTCATTAGCGCTGGATGCCTTAAAGCTTCCCCCCACGTGATGAGACGTAGGCCGCTGTTTCCCTCTCGATTAGCTTAATAATACACCGTCTTAAGTCTCTCTCTGGTTCCTTTGAAGATTAATGTATATGTGAGTATATTTATGTCTATTAGCACCTTTAGGGTGTATTTCCTACAAATCACATCATGTCGTCAGTGACCTTGTAGAAAATATTTGTTTTAAGCAAGACTTGCATGTGTCCAGCTCTGGATGGATGGAAATGCACCTTCTGACAGATGTAGTTTGTTTTCTACGGCTGATTACAGGTTTGTACGTTGACCTTAATGCATCGCTTTGTAGTACATAGACAGAATACTAAAATTTATCTGTTTGAACATAAAACACCCTCAGCCAGTTTGATCTGAGCCCCCTGATTCGAATTTCTGACTAAGTAGCTCTTTTTGCAGCGTCGCTGCCCTTCTTTGAAGACCCATTGAAGGAGAAACACTGTGTCATGTGACAAGGGGTCAGGGGTCAATATGATCTATCACTGAAATGCTTCACAACAGCCAAGTCAGTGTCTGTAACCTTGTATGCAGCAGATGTAGACTCATTAACCAGGACACACACAGTGTTTGATTGGGAGTGTTTGCAGAATGGTCGGGATCCGCAAAGAAAGAGAGTCAAACGGAAGTGAAAATGGAGAAATGGACACAATTCAGACACATTTGCTGATCTAGCATGTATGTTAAAAAGGACAAAATCCAAATGTTAATAATTCAAGTTATGCTATTTCAAATTGACTGTTAATAGTAGGCTTCTGTGAAAAAACATCTGGAGAGCAGTTTTCAGTGTCTTGCACGTTAATCTCGACTGGTTTCCTTTAAATTCTCTTAATTGAGTCTCATTCTGTTGTGTTTGGATAATAGGGGTGATCAGGCATCTCTCCCCGACTGGCTTCCTTTTCCTTAGAAGACAGAGTTTCTGACCATTCGCGTTTGCAAACCCGATGTCTATGCTTAGCTGGTGCTGCTTCAGAGAAGCTAGATCTCTGTCTGTCTTCACAAAGCGGGCCCTGGAATCCGATCCCTGTGCTCTCTGCTAATACTCTCCCCTCTCCTGTGTGTTGCTAATTGCTAATTGTTAGCCAGAAAATCCTTTTGTGTCAACAGTGACCTCCCCCCACTATTGTTGCCATACAGTACAGGCCACCCTCACACCCCCCCCTCCCAAGAAGCAAAGCCAAATCCCACACAATTTAAATGTTAATTCCTGCAGGCTTTAGAAGTCTCCTACCGGCCATTTAGCGTGCCTGCGTGAGGCGTTGCCATGCTAAGTCCTTCCCTGCTAATTGCTTTCGGCAGCTGATCACAGACCGTCTCTGTGCCATTTCCTCAGGCACTCGCAGTAAATAAAGAGTAAGATTTCAGCTGTTCACCTAAAGTCTCTGTCAATAGACAAAAACATAGAAAAACCGCAACACTTCTGCCGCGCTTCTTCACTGAAGTTTGTTACTTCTTGCCCAATTTTGAACCAATGAGCCAGCTGTCTGTCATTTTGCGGCCTTCTCCGTCAGATCTCCCTGACAGGGACCCGCGTGGCACCTGCTGTGGCGTTCGTGTGCTGACCTTTCACCTTTGCCATGTGATTCCTCTCAGACGTGCAAAGGGGATGCAAGTGAAGTAAAATTTGCTGGTATTCTGGGCCTCGGGGAAAGATGTCTGTCAGTCATTCGGCCTCTTTCTCGGTGATTTGGTTTTTTTCCCCCCTCAAGAACCAAAAGGCGCGAGGACGGCCACGATTCAGCACGTGTCTGTCACGCGTCCGTCACACGGCCGCCACATCCCCTGTGAACGAGAGCTGCTTTGCATAACATGAAAAGGTAGGGTAGACATAAAGGTCACAGCTAGCTAAAGAGCGACCTCCCCATCCCCCTGCCACCAACCCGAAAGTGGCCATTCCTTCGTGACAGGCCGGTGTTAATGAGGGAGAGCTCCCCGTCCTGCGGGTTAGGAGCCGCTGCCTGGCAGGCCCGTGGTCTGAGAGCACATTCACAGGTTACTGTCCTTAACTGCCAGGCCCTCCTGCTGCTCAATCAGTTTTTCACCTCCTGCTTCTCTTGCCATCGCCACATCACTTATTTAACTTTCCACAAGCCAAGATGTATTTGTCCCTCAGATAAACTTTGTACGTGATGCATTTAATAACATGTTATGTCAAATTAAAGCCTGGAAAAAGAGTCTTAGGATCAGTATTACACACATTGCTGAGTTAAACTTTAGGATAATGACAAATTGGGTGTGTCCTTCAGGCCAAAGCAGCTTTCTTATTTTAGTGTTGACCGGCTAGGGTGTCCAACCATGCGCTTTCCCTAAGTTTGGTTTATTTGACTTTTTGTGAATTCCAGCTCTCGATCACGTGATTGGTCAATAGTGGTGCTGTCCTCCTTTTGCCGGCACACTGGGTACCATAAGCGTTTCAAAACATGATGACATAAAAGGATATCATAATTAGGGCTGTGAGGCATGTTTCCTTCTCTTTAGCCTCCCGCCCTTGGCTTTCTGTTGGCCCCTTTCTGTTGGCCCCTTTCTGTTGGCCCCTTTCTGTTGGCCCCTTTCTGTTGGCCCCTTTCTGTTGTGCTTACCCCCTTTGTGCTTGCTGAGGCGTGACGCACAGAGCTTTGAGACGCAAACCAGCCCACGGCAGCTTCTGCGGGCCATTCTCAGTCACCATGGCGCTGCGGCCCATCTGCTCTGCAGTTTACCGAGGGAGGGGGGCAGTGCTGGGTAGGTCACCGAGGGTGGGGGGGGGGGGGGGGAGGACTTCTTGGGGTGACTTAGATGTCACTAAGTCCTCCGACAGCAGGAATAAAAGCAAACTTCTTAGCTGAGCCCAAATCCCTCTCTGCACACCAAAGCTTCATCCTGTGGAGGAAGACGAGGATCATGTCATTTTTAAGATTTTAAACAGCTTTTTCCCCCCGCCCCACCCTTTAATTCAGACTCAAAAGTGCAACTCACTGCGGAATGTGGGCTGTTACCGTGGCGATTAGGACGGCTTCTTGCAGTGCTGACACCTAGTCAGGGATGACGGGTCGTCGGAATAAGACGGGCGTGAGGGTGAAACCCGCATCTCACACGTCACTGTCCCCCATCCGTGCGAAGCATCATCTGCATGTTTTAGTAAAAAAAGAAAAAATCTAATTGGTCACTAATATTTTCCGACACGCTTTGTGCAGGGTTGGGGAGCTCAGGATTAACGGGGGTTTCTGATGATGAAATGCAGTTTTAAATAAGGAGAAGATTATCTTTACTGCCTGTACACTTAATTAGTCAGTCAAGCATGGTGTCCGCTCTGGACGTGCAGGGAAAACTTGTTCGTATTGAGCTCCTTTAACGTAATATTCCTGTTATTGTTTTTTTTAAATGTATGAAATTTTAAGGAGCTCCGGAGATGGTTGAGCTGCTCTCGCGGATGTTCCCTGCAGAGATGTCGTTTTGCAGACTGCTGGTGGTTTCGTAAGCCTCTGTCTGACAGGCAGATGGGAGGAGGGGTGTAATTTAGCTGAGGGCTTAATATCATCATGCAGCCCCCACCCTCACTGTCAGTCCAGTAAAGCCAGTGAGCACGTGCAGTGGGATGTGGTGGGGAGGGGGGTGATGTGGCCTTGCTGGGGAGGGTGAAGGACACCCATGGGGGGGATGCTGGATGACTTTTTAAGGCTCCCGTTTTCTAAGCTTTATTGTAATGAGGAGTTTTCCCAACAGTGGGGCTGGTACCCCAAGATACGC
>NW_026042512.1:22500-157500 GCF_023856365.1 Brienomyrus brachyistius | reverse complement strand
TGAATGGAGGGCACCGTTAATGCACCGTAGAGTCTGTGGGTCTTTTTGGGAGTGATGGGAAATGGTCAATGTTGACATAATAATCACTTCGACGGCAGAGAGAAATCGGCGGAGCCCCCAACAAAGGTGATCTCTCCTGAATGGCATCCACGCGTCCAGGATTCTCCCCCCCCCCTCGTCTACCATGTATTCTTCTGCTTTCTGAATGCCTGTCAATGCAGATGGGGTTGAGGAAGGCTTGGGCCGGGGGGGATTTCTAAATCCTGTTTCAGCAGGGATGGATTTTTGTTATTCCGGAGTGTTTTCAAAGCAGCTTTTGAAATGTTCGCCGAGCGGCAGGACTGAAGGAGCATGTACGTTCCCTGCGGACACTTGTCTCCATGGCCACCTCTGCGAACGGAACTGACACCCTTGCGCCCTGCTGGAGATGTAGTGACCCCTTCACTCGTTTTCATTTTGATGCCTAGCTAACTCATTACATCTACTGTAAAGAGCAGCTTGAAGTAGCCTTTCCTGGAGGCTGGAAGGACTATGTGGCATTACAACATCACTACGGGGATTTAAATTTTTTTTGGAAAACACACAAAGACTTTGTGTTATATACCATGGTATTAGAAAATTGTATTGTATTTCCTGCCTGTTTGTAATGGAAAATTAATACCACCATGTGTCTACCTCATCAAGCATGGGGTTGATGTTGAGTTGTATTAGTCAAGCATGACGTTGAGCTAGTCAAGGATGATGTTGATGTTGACTTAGTGAGTGCTCAATCATTTGTCCATCACCTGCTTCTTTCTCTATGGGCCTCAAATGTTGTTGAGTGACGTATCGAGGTTCCTTGAGGAGGCCACTGTCGTCTTGACTCCATTTGCATTAGACGTCACCGTAGAGCATGTCATCTTTAAGAATGTGGGACCCTGGCAGATCCCCCATTTGACAAAACATGAGCCAGTTTTTGGTGTCTGGCAATGCAACAAGTAGTGCAGGCACCGGTCTGCTGGAAAGGTTACCTTCACTTTCTGGAACATCAGCTTTTGAGCTCTGCTCTGGGACTTCTGTGTAGCAGCCGTTGAGCTCCTGCAGAGGAACACTATGGAGTTGGGGGTTGTGCCTGGAGTACGTCTGTGTACTTCTGGGTGTGCACCTTCTCTTACAGAAATGCCAGATCTTGACCTGAGAACATGCTGGGCAGTGTTCATCTAACCCTCCCTATCCCACCTGCTCTTCACCCTCCCCAGATCTCGGATGAGGAGATTGAGCGGATCATGTCTGGCCAGGAGTTCAAGGAGGAAGCCAGCCTACCGGAGCACACCTGGAGTAACAACGGCGACAGCGACCACAGCTCCCCCAGCAACGGCGTCTCTGAGGGCAACCAGCCCTCGCCGGCCTCCACCTTGTCATCAAAGTGAGTAGCCCCCTCACTGGCCTAGCTGGGGGGCTGTACTGTCATGGAAACAAGTAAATGCAACTCAGGGTCTATAAGCAGTGTGGCACCTTAAGTCCCAATATCTAAAGTGTCATCAGGCAAAACCAATGCAGTGACATAGTCAGAATAGTTTTATTTGTAAAACAAAGGCGTTGGAAAGAAATGGTCTGAAAAAGTCTAAACAAAGACTGGACCATGACTGAGACGGTTTGTGTTAAAAGATGATTAGGCTGGTAGATTCCAGAAAGAATCGTCGTCTTTGTGTCCACGCAGCCGCTCTCTGGAGATGAATGGCTACTCATCGGCGCTCCGGGAACAATACATGGGCACACCGGTGGCACCGCACTACCCGTTCCTGCCGCACCTCTTCGGCTACGCTGCAGCAGCGCAGTCGGGCCTGCTGCCCCCCCAGCCCCGGAACCTGTACCCCCAATCGCAAACACTCATCTCCCAGCTGGTGGCCGCTGAGGAAATGGCACCCCTGGGAACCCCCATGCTCATCGAGGACGGGTGAGCAGCCTGCACATCGCAGCCAAACCCAACCGCACTGAGCCGCACCGAGTCACACACAGACATCTAGTCGATTTGGCTGATGGGAGTGCTTGATGATGATCTCTGGATGGATGGATGGATGGATGGATGGATGGATGGATCGATCCCAGGGGTAAACAAAGCACCACAGATTGAAACGCTGCAAAGCTGAAGACAGTGCCACACTGATGAAGATGACCGGTTGTCTTCCTCCTGTCCACTCCTCCATGTTTTGACTTTTGCTGTTAGTCACACTTTCCTGTCGTATACCTCTTTTCCTCCTGTCCTTCGTCTCTCTGTTCTTCTCTTTGATCCACCCTCTCGTGCTGCTTTATCGATTCCCTTACACCATGTGGAGTATCGGTCCATCCGCACCCCCTGCCCAAAGCCTCTGGCCGGTGGTGTTGACCCAGCCGTCCCCTCTTGGCAGGTACAAGGTGACCCAGGTGGAGCTCTTCGCCCTGCTCTGCCGGCTGGCAGACGAGCTGCTCTTCCGGCAGATCTCCTGGGTGAAGCGACTGCCCTTCTTCTGTGAGCTTTCCATCGAGGACTACACCTGCCTGCTGAGCGCCACTTGGCAGGAGCTGCTGCTGCTCTCCTGCCTGACCATCTACAGCGGCCAGGTCTTCGGCGACCTGGCCGACGTCACTGCCAAGTACACGCCGTCCGACGACGAGCTGCAGGGGTGAGGGCGTGACCCCGTTTGGGGGGGGGGGCGGGGTCTTTTATCTGCTCCATCCAGAGCCAGTGAAACTGTGGGGGGGCACCATCTCATGATTCCACGTCCTCTCGTCTCTCTCCTGCACACTGAAAACATTCTGATGACATTAACGGTAGAGTTATGGCTGCGTTCGCTTTGACCGTTCAGCTGCTAAGGGCAGGAAGGTCCGAGCAGGAATGAGAGCCCTCCTCCCAAAGCACGGCGGGCCCTCACACAGCCGGATGCACTTTTTCCCTCTTCCCACTGAGGTGGAATTTATTGATTTTGGTCCGGTGCCAGGTTCCATTAGTGAGGACGCCTACCGGACTGTGACTATCACTCTGTGGGAAATGGTTAAGGCTCCTGTTCCATATCACGGGTTTCAGAAGCAGAGGTGCCGTCTTTGGGCTCCACCATGGTGTAAATTAGCCCCCCCCCCCGATTCCCTCGTCTCCTTTTCAGTGGGATTTATAGTCCCGCCGCGGCTCATGCCCACCCCGGACGTGCAAAGGGCTGCTGATTTACTGCTGCTTTGCTTCACAGCGCAGGCAGTGACCCAAACTGCAGTTACGACGGTGAAGAAAGACCTCGTCGGTTAAAAGTTAATCTAAAATTCATGAGGTGGGGGGGACACTCTGCTTTTGGTTGGTACCAACTCTGCCGCATCCTGGTCTATATATGACCAACAACAAACGACAAATTTATTTTTGTATATCGCATTATTACAACATTAAATCGTTTCAAAGCGCTTTATAGCACCCCCACCCAAAGCCCCCAGTGAGTAAGCCAAAAAGCCCTGCCGTAGCTCTTTCTACCCTGGGTACTAACAGATATCTTGTGCCTTGAGAACGAAGCAAGCGTGGAGGGTTGTATGATGTCAGCAGATCACTAAGGTATTCTGGTGCAAGGCCATTCAGTGCTTTATAGGTTAATAGCAGTATTTTATAGTCAATCCGAGATTTAACTGGTAGCCAATGAAGTGAGGATAAGACCGGTGTAATGCAATCAAATTTTTTAGTGTTTGTTAGAACTCTGGCTGCAGCATTCTGTACCATCTGAAGTTTATGTAAGGATCCAGACGGGCAACCAGAAAGGAGGACATTACAGTAATCCAGTCTGGAACTTACAAAGGCATGTATTAATTTTTCTGCATCATGAAGTGAGAGCATCTTACGAAGCTTGGCTATGTTCCGTAGATGATAAAACGCAGTTCTAGTAATACTTCTTATGTGAGCATCACAGCATAGATCTGAATCGACAAGAACGCCAAGATTTCTAACCACCATGTTAGGTTGTGTAGGAAGACCACCAATGTTGAGGTGGTGAAACTTATTTCTTGCAGCTTTGGGACCAATTACCAGAACTTCTGTTTTTTCTGTGTTTAACATAAGGACATTTTTTGCCATCCAGCACCGGATATCTAATAGACAGTCTTCTAACCGAGATAGTAGTGATGTATCATCAGGGTTAACAGATATGTACAACTGTGTATCATCTGCATAACAATGAAACCCAACACCATGATTTATAATTATGTTACCAAGAGGTAGCATGTATATGGTAAACAGTAGCGGGCCCAGGACTGATCCCTGTGGGACACCATATTCAACTTTTGTGGCCTTGGATGATTCATTGTTCACATGGGCATACTGATAGCGATCAGTTAAATATGAGCGGAACCAAGAAAGAGCTGTCCCTGTAATGCCAACTACACCTTCTAACCGGTCCAAGAGGATATTATGGTCCACAGTATCGAACGCTGCAGTTAAATCTAGCAATACCAACAGAGATACACAGCCACGGTCAGAAGCCACAAGTAAATCATTCATTACTTTGACTAGAGCAGTTTCTGTGCTATGGTTTGGTCTAAAGCCAGACTGATATAATTCATTGGCATTAGTTTTTTGTAGGAAAGAGGACAACTGACGAACTACAACCTTTTCCATGATCTTTGAAATAAAAGGAAGATTTGAGATAGGTCTATAGTTTCCTAAAACACTAGGTTCAAGATTTGGTTTCTTTGAGATGGATCTAATAACAGCCATTTTAAAAGGTTTTGGAACATATCCAAGCCTAAGAGATGAGTTTAACGCATTTAACAGGTTAGTGCTAATCTGCAGTGCAATTTCCTTGAAGAATTTTGTAGGAATTGGGTCTACGAGGCTAGTAGAGGATTTACAGGAGAAAATTAAGCTCAAACGTTCTGAGTGTTTTGTTGGAATTAAAGATTCAAAGGTCTCATTATTGGTAGGCATAGGGCTAGCAGGAGGCTGGCAGTCGTAAGTAGCTAAGGACGTGCACTGGATGGTCTGTCTAATCTTAGTTATTTTACCATAAAAAATGTGATAAAGTCATCACTCTTAAGAGCTTGCGGGACTTGCGAGTTTAATGAAGAATTCTGTGTTAACATAGACACGGATTCAAATAGGAATTTAGGATTGGTTTTGTTCATGTCTATTAATCTGGAGAGATACACAGACCGAGCTAGTCACTAGTGCTTGTCTGTATTTAGAGAGGCTCTCTTTCCAGGCAGATTTGAAAACTTCTAGTTTACAAGTAATGATCTGAGAGCAGAGGACTCTGTGGCGTAATAGACACATGTTCCACCAGGATGCCATGACTAATGATCAAATCAAGGGTATGGTTACAGACATGAGTAGGCCCGACTACATTCTGACATACACCTACAGAGTCAAGAACAGCTGCAAACGCTATTTATAAAGGATCATTATCCTTCTCCATATGAATGTTAAAATCACCCACAATAACGGCTTTGTCAGTACTGCCCACCAGGTTTGTTAAAAAATCAGCAAACTCCTTAAGAAAATCACTGTACGGCCCAGGCGGTCTATACACAATAACAATGGCGATTTGGGGTCAATAACTACAAAGAGATGAGCCAGCAAGGCTAAGAACGAGTTTCAAATGTGCTGAAACTCAAACCACATTTCTCAGATACTCCTAAGTTGGACTGAAAAATTGCAGCAACACCACCACCTTTGCCATTTGCTCGAGGGTTATGCTTATAACTGTATTCCGATGGAGTAGATTCATTTAGTGCCATGAATTCACCCGGTTTAAGCCAGTTCTCAGTAAGGCATAGGGCACCAAGACTAAAATCAGTAATTATTTCATTTATTAATAGTGCCTTAGGAGTCAGTGATCTTGCATTCAGAAGTCCAATATTGCATCACAACTGTTTTCTAGATTCATTGTGATTTTTATTAAGTTGTTATAGTACAAACTACGGTGGAATAGTCTTCCATGATTAAAGACGCGGGGAACAGACACAGTCTCAATGAAATGAACCCTAGGTGACGACTCTAAGCGACCAGCAGGCGGTCAGTTATGCCGGTTTGCCTGCCGCCTGGACTTGGCTCTAGTTGGTCAGCGATTTGCCTGTAGACTACGAGCTATGCTTTTAGACAGGAGGTCGGCACCAGCCCGCGAGGGGTGAATACCGTCCCTCTTCAAAAGCCCAGGCCTACCCCAGAACATCCGCCAGTTGTCTATATAACCCACACCATTTATCGGGCACCATTCCGACAGCCAGCGATGTAGCGACGATAATCTGCTGTACATTTCATCGCCACGCCTAGCAGGGATGGGGCCATTCTGAGGTCTGCTACCCCGATCGCATCACTCTCATTTCCTGTAGACGTCCATCTTTTCCCGCCATCGTTTCCACCCTCCCCACCCCACTCACTTTATTCTCTACAGGAAATGTTTGCTCTATGATGTCATGGTGTGGGGGGGGTGAGTTACCTGTTCATCCTTTAAAGACTGGCAGCTGGATTCAGTCACAGTTGGGTCCTGCTGTTTTACCTTGGGCCTGCGAAACTGTCCACCTGTGGATGGTCTGTAAGACTCTCTCTTGTCCCTGGTCCTTAAGGATGGTGGTTTGGGTGCTGAAGCTGATTATCCTGCCAAGCTGAACAGGTTTAAATCCATCATAGCGCTGGAAGTAGAGGTGTTGATGGTATTTCAGCACCTCCTCTGGTTGCTGGTCTAACTGTAGCATCAGAATACTGTAGAGTCCGCAGTTGTCATTAAAGAAACAAATCTCACAATGGCTCAGAGGTAAACTGTATTGATCAGCACCCTGAGCCTATGGCTGGGTCTGCATTCAGACTGGGCACGGATGTGGGATTCTCTTTGATTGGACAGTCTTGCAAACAGGGAGCAACGTGAATCGTGCTTTTGATAACGTACGTATGTGCGTGTGTATATGTGTGCATGTGTATGTGTGCAGGTTCAGTGAGGACAGCATGGAGGTGATGGAGAGGCTGATATATCTGTTCCGCAAGTTCCACCAGCTGAAGGTCAGCAGTGAAGAGTACGTCTGCATGAAGGCCGTCAACTTCCTCAACCAAGGTACTCGAGGTTCAGGGAGCCTAATGCTGTGGCTTGTTAGTGTCAGCGGGGAAGTTAAGGCGGCCGGGGAAAAAGACGCAGCCCAGAGACGGTGAAAGAGCAGAATCGTGAACTTGGTCGCGGGGGGTTTGGAGCCTATCCCGGAAGCAATGGGCACGAGGCAGGGAACAACCCAGGATGGGGGGCCAGCCCATCGCAGGGCACACTCACACACCATTCACTCACACATGCACACCTATGGGCAATTTTAGCAAGGAAACCGGCGTACCCGGAGGAAACCCTACGATGACATGTGGAGAACATGCAAACTCCACGCACATGTGACCCAGGCGGAGACTCAAACCCAGGTCCCAGAGAGAAAACAGTGTTATAACTTGTTTATAATTGATTAATAACCTTATTATAAACCACTCACAGACCCTTTATAATATAAATATTGAATAATAATAGTAATAATACAAGCTGTAACCAAATGATATAACCAGTCTCACAAACCCTTATGTAATTTTTTTTTGTTTATAATCATATAAGCAAAAAATATAGTGGAATAAATACTAAAGAGCAATATAAATAAATGAACAAAGTGTAAATTTACTTGCAATTGCATGTTGCCTTTTAGCGTTTGCACCTTCATAAACTCAAAGTATCTCAGACATTTTGGTTGACGTAAGGTGAGAGCTTCCTGTACATTTCATTTATACAGCGCTTTTCAAAACACAAACATGCTGATGATATTCAAAAACACACTGCACTGCACTACACTGCACTGCACGGCGCTGGAATAAAAGCCACAAGAAATGTATTATTAGTAAAAGGGTAAGACTGTGAGGTGCAAATACTTATATAACTCAGTTACATGAGATGCATCAGGATTCATTAATGATGAACAAAGGTGAGATCAGTATTTAACCTGTTATTCACTACTTCTTCCTTCAGTAGCTCACAAAGGTTTACAGAAGTAACAGATATAGTTACAGTAACTGCTTTGGATAAAACATGCGTCACAATTCATTAATGATGAATTAACATGAGATCAGTATGTAACTAAGACTTAATTTGTGGTTAATTAATACATAAGTAATAGTATAATACTGTATTATTTGTGGCCTTTAAAATAAACTGTTAGCAGTAAATGTATGTGTGTGTTCGTGCTGTGTCTGTCGTGTGTGTTTGTATTATATGTTTATATGTTTGTGTACAAAGACGCCGCCTTTCATTATCCTCTGTCATTCTAAGTTTGAATTCTATATAAGGTACGGGAAATATAACTAAGGTGGTTAAATAAGGTGCTGCCATTAAAGATGGGTCCCCCAACACCCCCCTCCCCCCAAAACAGATATTCGGGGGCTGACCAACGTATCCCAGCTGGAACAGCTGAACAAGCGTTACTGGTACGTCTGTCAGGACTACACGGAGTACAAGTACCCGCACCAGCCTAAGCGGTTTCCGGAGATTATGATGTGTTTGCCGGAGATCCGCTGCATTGCAGGTGAGTCACATGGGTACCCCCCCATCCTTAGCTTAACCGCACACAGGTGCCCCGTCCGTCGGCTTAACCGCACACAGGTGCCCCGTCCGTCGGCTTAACCGCACACAGGTGCCCCGTCCGTCGGCTTAACCGCACACAGGCGCCCCGTCCGTCGGCTTAACCGCACACAGGCGCCCCGTCCGTCGTCTTAACCGCACACAGGCGCCCCGTCCGTCGTCTTAACCGCACACAGGCGCCCCGTCCGTCGTCTTAACCGCACACAGGCGCCCCGTCCGTCGTCTTAACCGCACACAGGTGCCCCGTCCGTCGGCTTAACCGCACACAGGCGCCCCACCCCGTCCTCGGCTTAACCACGCATGGCTACAGTGAATCTTGGAGTATCAGCTGGCATGGTAGTGTAGCATGCACTGGTACCGGTTCCCTGTGATAAACTGGCATCCCATGCAAACGGTTATGGATTTTCGCGTCTCTCGTGCAATTAATTATATGCAATACTTAATGTAACTTATTTCAATAATTTTTTTTATTGATGCACGTGAGTAAAAAAGGATGCGTGTGATGTTCAGAGGATTAGGGTTGATTTGGGGGCTGTACAGCTGGTTCCTAGATTCACCTCCTGTCTGTCTCCTGTGTCGCAGGAAAGCTGGTGAGTGTGCCCCTGGAACAGCTCCCCCTGCTCTTCAAAGCTGTTCTGCACTCCTGCAAGTCTAGCCTGAATAGCTACAGGACAGGGACCTCCCCCTGCATCACCACAGGCACCACCCCCGGGAACTAAGCCACGCCCACCGAGCCCGCTTAGCGAGGGACCAGAGGGGGACTGCACCCCCCTTTTTGTGAATGTGACAAGCAGCTATTTTAAGCTATTATCTCTTTATATTTATTTCACGACAGAGCTGAATGTATGACGACCTACGCAATGCACACGCTTCTGTACAAACTACTGCACAAATGACGCCTCGGTCTTCACAGTTTACAAGTGTGTGTTTGATCGTTTAATGTAACCGCTTTGCCATTTTAGGGCTAGCTTTTATAGATGTATTTTATTTCTTTCGTAATGCGGGGTTATTGCATCAGATGAATTATGTTTTATTGTAAGACTACCTCATGAACATAGTTTTATTATTCCAGGTACCGTTTCTCCCCTCTCTAGAAAATGTTCCCCAGTCTAAATTTTGTTATCGATATTTTTTTTCCTCCTAAACCAAAAAGTCGCCACATCCGGCAGTGTTGCTCAACAGCTGCAACTGTCACGAAAATCCCCGCGTTTCCCGATTAGACCAGTGTTAGATATGCATCATGGGAAACACTGGGCTGTCTTCAGAAAAACGCGGGTTCGAATGTATTCAGGCCAGCTTCTCTGAGATTGCGATTTGTAGGCTGGTTGCTCAGGCCTTGGCTGGGAAGATGAGCTTCGATGTGTAGCAACTGCTATCAAGCTAACCAGCTTCTTGATGATATTCTCTACTTCTGTGTGTCATCTGGAAGCCTTAAGAAGACGGGAAATATATATAATAGACATCAGAGTTAGACTGAAACCTCTGATTTGTTCAGTCTTTTAAATGGTTAATTAGATTCACTTTTTATTTTAGATTTACTCAAAAGGCTATATATATATATATATAAATATATATATACACACACACACGTTGATAGATTTATTTGTTGTGCCAGGATTGCCTCATAGCAGAGCTGTATGCCGAGGTCTGGCTCCCCAGAAGGTTTGCTTGTCGTTTTTCTGCTGTCATGCGGCTTGCTAACGAAAAAAAAAATTTATACGGGTATTTTCTACAATCCTGGACTGGGGAAAAAGGGGAGTGGGGGGAGAAAGAGAGTGAGGTGTGTTTTTATGTTTGCTTGTTTTTTTTTGTTTTTTTTTTTCCTCTCCTTGCTTTTTGACCAAAGTGTAGGAATATTATGCAAGATGTTTTTGAGCGCCCTCTACAGGAGTGGTGGTGTAGGGCCAGCGTCCATGGCCCTGCTAAAGGCATGAGCCAGTCCGACAGATGCAGCTGACGTCTTGCAGTCGGGGAGATGGGTGGGATTGCCCTGAGCCGCAGAGCTGGAGTCAGTGTCCCCCCCGGGGGTCCAAACAGTGACTTTCACCTGGTGGTGAATCACCTGCTTCCGGTTCCTGTCGGTTTTCTGTGACCTGAAATGCATTTCTGCCTGGTTATAAACAGGACATTGGCCCTGCCTCCCCATACGAAATATTGATGGGTGCAATTCTTTCCAGTATTTTAGTGCTAAATTTGAGATTTGCATTTTGTAAAATCTGCCAGGTGTGTCAGAGTTTGGCTGTAGGTTAGAGAAAGGTCTGAAAACAAGACGGTTCTCTCCATGCCATGACCACACCCCCAGCTCTGCGCTTGCTCCCATTGGTTGCTCATTAGCTCATCGGAGCTCTCATTGGTCCTTTCTCATGTCCTCTAGGACTTGTGTTAAAACAGGGTAAAGTGAATGTATTTTTATTGCATTCGGAAGTTACTCAGATGTCGCTATGCCGATTTTACATGTAGAGTTTGTAGCTGTAGGTTTTAGGATATTGTAGCTTGTTTCAGTAGGCACGTTCTTGTCTGTATTCCTTTGTTTTTATTATTTTTTTTTGGGGGGGAGGGAGTCTTTGGTTTGAAGAGTACATTTGATGATCTGGAATATCAAAACTCAGAAGTTCAAACCAGGGAAAATTTGGATTTGGCTTAATCTTTAATGGAAACGTGTGGCTGTTGGTGAAGGAGAGTGGATTCAGTGATGATTCCTGCGGATGGATTTAAGGCTGCACATCATCTCAGGACCCAGCAGAGGATGGGGTGCTACAGAGTGCCAGAGCACCTCCCCGAGGATGAGCGCTGAATGGTCTCACCAGCCATTGTCTAAGCAAAGAACATTCCAGAAATGCTAAATGTACTTTTTAAAAACAAAAAAAAAAGAAATGTAAGTGTTTACAATTTGCACCAGACAATGACAAAATGACAAGCGATACCAAAGGCTTGGCTTCGCTGTATCCGAGCTGTTTGTTCAAACCGCGTTTGGCCTTTTCCCCTCAGTGTGTCACTGTCACACGCCCACAGCCGTCTGCCGGCATTTTTGGATTTTCAACGGAAGTGGCGCCAAAGGGCCTTAGATGCCCGTTTCTCTTTCATTTTGTTTCATCGGCTTCAGCTCGAGTGTTTATCTTCCATTTAATCCATATGAATAGTTACTGCAAATATTTAGAATTTTCTGCGAGGGTTTATTTGAGATTTTTTCCCCCACGTTCTTTGAAGTGAAGGCTTTTCCTTTGTCTCTTTCTGCTTCGTCCCCCGTTCTTGCGGAGAGCCTGTCAGATGCCCGCCAGGGTCTCGTCTCCTTCCTGGATGCCGACTACAGGGGGGGCGCCGGGTTCAGCCCTTCAGAAGTTCCACCTTCAGCTGGTTGAATTCTGATGAAGGAATGTGTTGGAGACCAGGTGTATTTGAGCTCAGGTCCAGATGGGGGTGGGCGCCGAACGTGCACTGCACCCTCCAAAAAGCTCAGGGATGGACATGAGGCCTTAGGGACGCCCGTGTCCAGAAGCGCATGTCTGGGTAGCGGTGACCTCTGACCCTGCGAGGCCTAGGCTACAACGTTCTTTCACAAGCCGGTGCTCACAAATGTTTTTGTAGGTCTCCAGTGGTGAGTGATGTTCTTGATCTGTCCTGTCTGCCTGAGATTTAGTACTACCGAGTCCTGCTTGCACCCACGGCCCCCCCCCCCCCCCCCCACCGCCCCCTTTTTTGCTCATCTGGCCTTTCTGCCATGCCTTTGGAGATTTACGTTTGTTTTTCTAAATCGTGGAATGTACCTTCACCGTGGAGTTGTTTAGCAGTTGCAATTTCTACACAAATACTACCTCTTCTGTGGCATCATGTCACAATGGGATATTATGGGATGTTGTTAATCTTATTTATTGTTTTGGGTTTTTCTCCACCTCTGTTACCTACTTTCCTGTGTCAAACACTTTTGTTTTCTTGCCATTTGATTCTCTGCAGTGGTACTTGATTGGAGTTCTCAGGCAACTCGGGCTCGATGTCTGTGAAGGGCAGTGTCTACTCTGCTTTTTACTGCATTTTTACTGTTTTATAAGCCAGTTTTTCCAAATTATTAAGCATATCTTGACCGCAGGTGTTTCAGCACCTTTTATAATCAACGCTGGCAGAGTGGATATGGATCTAACTGGCAAAGGAATATGCTGAATTGACGAGGCAGCCCTTTGTAGACAGAGAATGATAACGCTGATTTAAACTCCTGTTGCCTTAGATACAAACATCCACTACCTCGGGCCACACTGCAGGCGACTCTGACCGCGAGTGAGGTCACCTCGTGATCGCCGGTCCCGTCACCTGTCCTCCGAAGTACGTTCCACCAAAACGGTCTCGCAGATAATGGGAGAATCTGGTCATATTCGGAGCCCTCAGGATTTTGATCACTTTCAAGCCACGGAGCGTTTCCACCTGACGATTCATTACTCATTTTTTTAACCCACTCGTTTTTGTGACAGAGAACATGAAACACGTATCTGTGAAGTTGCTGACAGTCATCGTCCCACGGAGTGTGATGAACCACTCTGCAGTATATGACTGATGTATAACTGCTTGTAAAGTCCGTTCATTTGTGATGTAATTCTTGATTGATTTCCTCCTTTCATTTTTTTCAAAAATATATTCCACAATGTTGCTGTGACACTTTTCAGCCAATCAGCTCTCTTTTTATTAACTGTTACGGGTACACTGATTGGTTGGTGAAAGACTATCAAAAGCAATGTTGATTGACCTGTATAAATAGCTGAGTAGGCTAGTGATGGAGCTGGAGACAGAACCATTCCTACCGTAATCACTGTAATATCCTGGTGTGAAGGCTACAGGAATATTTGGTGTTTCTCTGAATCTTCATTTACTCTGGATATAGCAGCAAATGCTTTTAGAGTGTAGTAATCGTGGTCAGAGGAACAGGGAGGAAGCCAAGTCTTACTTGGTTGACTCATGTGTACCATTTTCAGGTGGAAGGGGAGGGGGAGACGTGGGGGTGGGTGACCCTCCGAATCACACACAACCCGTATGTCATCATATCATCTGAGGTCGAAGCTTCCAAACCTGTCTTGTGGTGAAATGGAACTTGACCGGAGTGACTGCTCGCTGCTCGAGGCTGATACCTGCCCCACGGGGACGTCCCCTCCCACGTTCTTCCTCAGAAATCACAGCTTTGTGTTGAAGTTCTCGTCCGCTCTGTTACTTTTACTACCTGTGGAAAAATGTGACCTATGAAGTGAAGAAAAAGCATGTTTAGAAAATGTTAGGACTTGAAACTAAATAAATGTGAATCTTATGCAACTGTGACGTATCAGTCATTTGGTGTGTTTTTTTTCTTTCCTGTTAAGTCTGATTAATACTCCTGCGTCATAATTAACGTCATAAATATGACATTATACTGTGGACCCCATGGCCTGACGTGCACCAACCCAGAAATGTAACTACATGTTGTGGCGACGCAGACTGCAGGAACTGTGATGGTCCTGCTTCATAGAGTTTGTTTCTTTTTTACTTATACTTGTACTTATACCGCTGACTGAAACTGAAGAGTTATTTATATCTAGCATTAAATAACCCACCCTAGGCGTCGCATCAACAGGTCTACAAAACAGTCAGGATGCCAGCGCCTAATTCCCCGACCTCCTTTAAGTTTATTCATACATTACAAGTTACATTACAGTAAAAAGTAGAATAGACACTAACTCTACATGGGAAAATGCTTAAAAAGTGACTTTGTAAAAGCTCGACATTTATCCCAGATTTGTCTGCGAGAAGTTTGGAGCGACAGAAATATCACCAGGACTCGACAAACGGAAACTTTGTTAAAAGTTTGGTTTTTCTTCTTATTCAAATAGGTGATTTAACAATTGAATATGTTACAGGGTGGGAAGACAGTAAATGCAACGTCCAAATGGGCTTTTCACCTTGGGCTTTGGGGGTGTAATTGCCGAGCGACACCGACAAACCGGCGTATAAACGCTTGCAACGGCGCAGGTCGCGGCGTCGGCTCGACGCAGAAGTAAATCAGCCCCAAGTCTTGTCGAGTCAACATTTGTGTTGGAGATAATGTCACTTTGATGTCACAGTTAGACGGTTGTTGGTGTTTTGGATGAAAATGAATATGGTAACGGCCCCGTGCCTATGTGTGCATGTTCGGGGTGAGGTAAATCACGGTGTTATCTCGTGGCACTATCTCAGTGCTTGTTGTTTATCAGGATAACGGAATGTAGGACCTTTGCGTGCTGCGGGCCGGGTGGGGGTGGGCTGGGCTGTGTTCTTTGGGGTGTTTTGAGCCTGTCAGCAGATTCTGGATGTGACTACACCTCCTAATCAGAGTATCCCTGACCCCTTGGCCAATCCCCCCCCCTCCCAGCCCCTCGTTGGCTACTCTTGAGAAAGGGTCGTTCTCTGGCAAAACAAACAGTTCCTGCATGTGTCATCTTTTATGGGGTGCCCTGCGTTTGTTTAATGTGACTCGTGCGTGTTGGGGGGGGGGACATCTGGCACTGGGACATCCCTTAATATTGATGTTGTGATAAGGAAGGCCTTTTAAAAAAATAAAAAATATGGATTGGATGGGCCTTTGTAAATATACCCTGGTGGCCAATGGGGTAGCTGTGTCCATTGGCTGGCCCCTCCCCTTCCTGTCGCTACAGTGGGGAGCCCCCCTCCCCCCCCCCGGGTTGCTGACATGGGGCCGGCAGTGGGAGAGAACGGATGTCTTCCTTGCCCTGGCATTGGCCTGGCATGTCATGGTACGAGGGTCCAAGGGTTTCGTTTTTTAAACCATGACTGTTATTGCCGCTGCTGAGGGAGTGTAAGTCAATAGTTTTCGGTTAGGTTTCCAGAATCGTGTCTTTGCGTAAGTCTCTGCCAACTGACTTTGTTCTCAGCCTGAAATCTCATACAATGGCTCAGAGAAACGCAGAGTGCCGATGGCATTTTGGGTTTTCGTTTGCATTGCGTCAAACGCTCAGCTCAGAAAAGCAGAATGTATTTTTGACGGTTATTGGATTCCCCTCGCAAACTGCACTAGCTTAGCACGCTCGTTTCCTGGTTTTGTCGTCACCTGGGCAGTTTGTGAATAACACGCGTGTTTACAGACATGCATATTCAGTACAATTCAACTTATTTTTATATAGCGCCCAAGTCATCCAAAGCATTTGACAAGAGTGTGTGGCAGTCCAGTACTACATCGTTTGAACACAACGGCGCATGGAACACAGAAAAGGGCGAGAGAATGCGAGAAGACGGTAGTACAGATGTCATGTATGATATGATTCAACACAAGGTGATGAATGATGAAGGTCTTTTAAAGAGTGAGTGACAGGGAAAGTAAAATGTGTCACAAGACATGCTATTCGTAACGTAAAACTGCAAGGTGTCACTGGTCAGACAGCCAGGTGCTGGTCCTGTGTGACTGGGTCTCAGGGTTCGAATGAAACGGGAAGTGAGGTACCGCTTTTCAAATCAGGAAGCTCACACTTGAGCTATTTTTCTCGGTGGCTTGGGTCCACGAGGATGTCCGTCCTTTTGTCAAGTGGCTCCAGGAAACGGAACCTTCCGTGGGGTGGCCTCCAATTACGGCTCTGCTTTCTCACAAAAAGTTAACGCTGAGTTTTTAAGGCATCTTCCAGCTCCTCGCGAGGAGATCGACGACCTACGGGAACCCAAGTTCTGATGAATTCCCGTAACATCGCAAACGGGCTGTTGCTTAAAAAGAGAAAATCGACAGCAGCATAGTTGAATTTTAATGGGTTTTTTTTTAGCATGGAAATAGTTATTTAGGTGAACTGCCCTGGCATTGACCTGGCATGTCAGTGGGTAATACTGGCCTCAGTTCCAGAACTGGGAGTTCAAACATCGAACCACGGTTCCACTCAAGCACGCCTGTGTCAACAAGGAAGTGTGGAGGTTACGGTGCGTCGCAGGGTTCCCAGATCGATCTCTTGGAGTAAAGGTTATCGGACAACTCATCCACGCCTCCAAGTGATCTCTTCTCCTCGACGGACCCGGTGGAGTCGGCATACTCCAACTCATGCTTAGCTTTTACTTCACATGTGTTTAAACATCAGCCTGTGTAGCTGACCGTCAGTGCCATGTAAATGTACTCGGATCAAGTCTGTACGATAAACACGCATTACGAGCTGATAATTGGAACTGCTTCCCTGGCAGTTGATTATTTCAGATTTCAATAAACACCCCCTTAAATGAGTCTTTTTCCTTCCTAGTGAGGAAAGGTGCTGACGGGATGCGAATGTGTCATGCTGTGATTCTGTTGATGGAAAACAGCAGATTAGCCACAAGCTGGTCAGCTGACAGGTCGACACCGAAAAGTCTCGAAAGGTGCACGTATGTGAGACTCAATGACTGTTCCCCAGCCAAGATAGAGGACCCTGTCAAAATGGAAAAACCTACAGAAATTACGGAAAGACGGAAGCAGATTCATGAATATAAAACTGAACCCTTCACGAAAAAATTATCTTTACGCATATATTTATATATTTTAAGTAATATATCATTTTAAATATAGTTCAGAATATTTACAATTTTATTTCACTTTCCCAAAATTGGCGAATCTGCCACCACTGCACATCTGCAAGGACACGCTTGTCACCGGGTAACGGGATCGTCACATGTGGCGTGTGATACCAGGGTTACACAACTTTATTAATAGAACTTTTCATTTAAAGGTAACAGTTTACTTGAGGGGGCACAAATACTTAGTAGTTACTAATAAAGTACAGGTCATGCACAAATATAGTCCCTACTTGGGGTAAAAGATTTAGATAAAAGATTTAGGTCTGTAGAATTAACAGATATAGTAACATATAACTTTGAGATAAACGATTTGTGGCTTGTAAAGTGTTATACATTTGAATTATTAGGGGAAGCCTAGTTAGGTATTGGGGGCTTCACCTGCAGCCAGACCCTGTGCCCTTGCGTGTGACTCTGGCTGCAGCCGGTCTACCTGAAGTGGGAAGGTCGCTGGGCTGAATCCTGTGCTCAGCCTTTGGGCTCTTAACCTGCTGGAAAATGCTACAGGGCTGCTGGATGAATGTCCAACCCTGGGCTCGGACCCCAAGGTTCGCTCTCGTGTGTGTGTGTGTGTGTGTGTGCGTGCGTGTGTGTGTGTGTGTGCGTGTATGTGTGTGCGTGTGTGTGTGCGTGTGTGTGTGTGCGTGCGTGCGTGTGTGTGCGTGCGTGCGTGTGTGTGTCTTGAATAGAGAGTAGGATGGGATATATGAACACGGGAATTCCTGTGTTCCTGTGTAAATAGCAAATAAAGCACCATTTTACTGTTCTCCCCCCCCCCCCCCAAGAAAATGATCATCATGATGTGAATATGCAATGTAGAAAGTGCAGAGTGCTGGGAATGTGTGTCTCACTTACTTGTGTAACTTTCAGGAGTGGGACTCATTTTCAGCTGATTCTATATCCGTTCTGGGGGAACTCCGATTTCAAGTCTAATTATTCCGGTAAATTACGGGTATTTCAAGAAGAAAATGAATAATGAATAGCATAATTCAGACCTTTTTAGCCCCACCTGATCCTTTTTATACCGCCCATTGTTCGAGAATCTTACAGTGATCAGCAATAGCACGCAGTTAGCCATAGCACCTCCACAACTGCACACTGCGCTCAAGCGATCAGACAGACACGTGCGTGTGCGCTCGCTCCTATAACCACTCACTACGTCCAAGGTATGCAGAAGAGCATCTCTCACTGAACACATCAAACCTTGAAGCGTATGGGCTACAGCAGCAGACAACCACACTGGGTGCCACTGCTGCCAGCTAAGAACAGGAAACTACAGTGTGCATGGGCTCATCAAAACTGGGAAGACTGGGAAAACGTTGCCTGGTCTCTACTGCTGTGACTTTCAGAGTGGGGTCCGAATTTGGTGTAACAACATGAAAGCACTGATCCATCCTGCCTTGTATCAACAAGTCAGGCTGGGGGTGGTGGTGTAATGGGGGGGTATATTTTCTTGTCACCCTTTGGGCCCTTTAGTACCAATTGAGCATCGTTTAAATGCCACAGCGTACCTGAGTACTGCTGCTGACCATGTCTATCCCTTCATGACCACAGTGCACCCAGCTACTAAAGGCTACTTCCAGCAGGATAAGACACCATGTCACACAGCTCATACCACCTCGGACTGGTTTCTTGAACACGACCATGAGATCACTGCACTCAGATGGCCTCCACAGTCACCAGGTCCCGTCACTCAGTCCAATAGAGCACCTGTGGGATGTGGTGGAACGGGAGAGTCGCATCATGAAGGTGCGGCTGACAGATCTGCAGCAGCTCTGTGATGCCATCATGTCAACATGGACCAAAGTCTCTGAGGAATGTTTCAAGCACCTTGCTGAATCTATGTCATGTAGAATTAAGGCAGTTCTGAAGACAAGTGGGGGTCGGTAAAAACCATCGCGGGGCACCTCCTGGACAGCATGCCAGTCCGTCGTGGGACACAAGAGGGGGTGCATCCTGGACAGCATGCCAGTCCGTCGTGGGACACAAGAGGGGGTGCATCCTGGACAGCGTGCCAGTCCGTCACAGGACACAAGGCAGACAGTGAAATAAGTCGTTACTAGCAAGACGTACCTAATAAAGTGGCCAGTGAGTGTATATACTTGACTTGAGCTTTTTTTGTCCCAGGGTGGGGGGGGGGTGGGGTTTATACCTGAATGTTGTTCACCACTCTGGGATGTTTAGGTTGGGGGGTGGGCTGTGATTTACAGCCTATCAAAGCGACCAATTGCATCACATCCCCTGACCTGACCAGTGATGGTTCGTCAGTTTGGGGCACATCAGTCACCCCCCTCCTCCACCAACTCTTCCCCAAGGCCGCTTTTGGGGGGGGGGGGTTGACAGGTTGTTCCAATAACCCCCGCCCCCCGCCTTACCAGCTCTCACCCTGGCCTTCACTCACATTCTGCCTCAAGGCTGTGTGCTCGTCCATCGCCGTTTGCATAGTCCAATCTACTCATAGTGAAAGTTCCGGAAGGCGGGGCCTAACGGCATGCTCTCTCGGCTGTTGCCATGACGCCAGCCACTTGCCACCTGTCACCCACGAGTCAGAGTCTCGTGTACCCAAGTGTACCCTAGTCTGAAGCACTCAAACACATAAAGTACATTTGTTAGAGTAATGCTGTGTAATTACTCATTATAATGTAGAATGAGAATCAGCACTGGGGGGCTTGGACACCAACAGAAGATTTTATATGGAGTTGATCACCCCATTACAGCTGCCATTCTTCTGGGAAGGTTTTCCACGAGATTTTGTCTGTGGGAGTGTGTCTGTGGCAATTTGTCTATCCATGCATATGTGAGGTCAGACACTGATGTTTGATGTGGAGGCCTGGCTCGCAGTCTTCGCTCTAGATCATTCCGAAGGTGTTCGATGGGGGTGAGGAACTTGCAGTCTTGCAGAAAAGCATGGAATTCTCTTAACATGCATAAAAAGGGGGGGGGGACCAGCTACATATTGATGCCTATGGCTTTAAAAGTCGTAAAAATCCCTGCAGGTGTAAGGTGTCCCAACACTTTTATCCAAATAATGTATAAACGTGGTTCTCGTAGAATCTCTCGATACATCTTTCAGCTGATTTTCCAGTATAGGTACATTGGGGAAGGGAGCCTGAACCCTATCCCAGACAGCACAGGGCACAAGGTGGGGGTACATCCTGGACAGGGTGCCAGTCCATCGCGGGGCACAAGGTGGGGTACATCCTTGACAGAGGTCCAGTTCGTCGTGGTGGTACATCCTGGACAGAGGGCCAGTCCGTGGCGAGGGATAAATCCTGTACAGGGTGCCAGTCCTTCGCAGGGCTCAAGACGGGGAAACATCCTGGACAGAGGGCCAGTGTGGCGTGGGGCACAAGGCGTGAGTACATCGTGGACAGAGGGCCAGTCCGTCGTGGTGGTACATCCTGGACAGAGGGCCAGTCCGTCACGGGGCCCAAGACTGGGGTACATCCTGGACAGGGTGCCAGTCCATCAGAGGATACAAGGCAGGGGTACAGTTTACATACAGAGTGAAGGTGAGATTGAAACCCCCAACCTTCTGAGACTGTAATCCTCACCACAGAGCCACTGTTCAGGTCAGACGTAACGAGGTAAATCAAGGCTACTGACTTGGAGCAGTCCTACCTGGGCGGACTTGAGAGAATAAAAGCGAGGGCATTAGTGGAATAGCAGAATATAGACATATAGACACAGAAACAGCAAATATCTCGTGGTCAGAATTAGACAGAATCGGTCTGTTGAGTAGGTACTGTTTGAGACCTCTGCTCAGAATTAAAGGTGTGTATTTAGCACTTGCTAGTCAACGATTTCATTAGGTGGAGTCTCTCCTCTGGGCCCAGCAGAGCAAAGTGAGCATCACCATGATCTTTTCTGAATAGTCTGACCAATAATGAAGATGCTTTCGGCAAGTGGCACATGAACAGAAGAAAGTCTCCACCCCCCAGCAAAAAGGCCCCGACGCTGAACCAAACCTGCAATCAATCAGACGCACTGACTGTCATTTCAGATGCTACACAAGTAAGAGTAAAATTATGTTTTCCCACAATCCAGCAGGGCTCTGGTCCTCCTGGACCGCAGTTCTGCAGGAGAAACTGTCAAAGATGGACGTCGTCTCATAGCGGTTTTAATGGTCACAGGAAGCAATGAACCTGTACTGTATCTTCGCAGGTGTTTGCCTGAGACCCATCGGGTCTTGAAGCCCCCTGAGGGCTGCCCTCCTCCGTGCCTGAGGAAGTGCTGTTATCTGAACTAAATGTTCCATATCCTTTTACACAGATAAGGCGGTTGGTTGGAACAGATAGTGGATCGCCGCATGCTTTTTGGCTGGGGGGGGGGGGTGGGCAATACCTAGCGAAAATAAGCAGCTGGTAACTGTTTTTGTGCTTTTTTTCTGTTCTGTGCATGAATGAGAGGAGGCTGCAGCCAGGAAGCCTCCATTACCCATGACCTCGGTGGGGCGAGTTCTCCTGCTTGCCTTGGGGCTGAGCTCGATCTCGCCGATGTTCGCCAAAAGTGTCGCCGTTCTAAGGACGCTGAAATAAACCTGAGGTGGGTTTGTTTGACAGGGGCCATCGGACGAGTCGGTTCTAATGAGTTACCCTTCCTGTGTCTGTGTGCTTTTTTGTATTTTAAACTATGTCAGTAGGGATGTTCAGTGGTGAAAAGTTACCCTTCCCACCTCTCTATGAGGAATGACCAGGGTCTCTTGAACGCAAAGCCTGTCCACGTCACATTCAGAGGTATCTCAAGGCTGGGGGCAGACCCCCACCGCTAGGAGTGACCCCTCCGGCGTCACATCTGTGGGGGGGGGGAGCCCCCCAGGACAGCGCAGAGGAAATGGGAGATGCGTTCAGCGGAATGCGAGGGAACAAGGTCGTGTCCATCTGGAAGTTCGTCAGTCGGACGGAGGTGGTCGACTGGTGGGGGGCTGGGGGGGAGGAGCAATCACTTTTGGCGTGTGTGTCAGGGTCAGGGATGGGGGCGGGAGCCAACGGAGGACCACACCTGTGGAAGACACACGCCAGGAACGTGGCAGAGAGGGGTGGCTCTGCCGAGAGCCAGATAAGGCGAAGTGGACAGCGATACGGCTTTCACATCAAGGCTACGGGCCGCCATATTCCCCCTCCGTCAGCGTCCTCCTTCCACGCTTCGCTTTTATGAGGATGGGGGAGGGGGGGGTTCCAAACCTTTTTTCTTAATTTGCTCTGAGATTAATTCTGATGTCTGTTGCAGCAAACAGCTGGATGATCTCAGGACTTGAGTATCCAACCTTCTGAAGGAGACCGGACCGAACATCATTAAGCCCAGTGGGTCAAACCTGAATAATGTCCACTCAGCAAACCTGGAATGCCCCCCCATATCCCATCATGCTTTCCTTTGAGACTAACACAGGTGAGAGTGAAGCTTGGGGTCAGCTGTTTATCCGACACCCCTGGAACAATTTGGGGGGTCAACAGCAATGCAGTGCTTCTGCCAACCACAGGATTTGAGCCCCTGACCTTCTGATCACAGACACACACCCTGAAGTCTCTGAGCAGCACCTCGGTCACTTAGCTCACCTTCTAGTCGTTTATGAAAGTAGGAATCTTTTGGGGTTTCTTACCCCTTTTGGCTACTTGGCAAAACAAAGTCCCTTGAAATCACAGTCAGTGCAGTAGCAGTGCTGGCCGTGCCCCGTCCACATGCAGTGCCAGTGCTGGCCGTGCTCCATCCACACGCAGTGCCAGTGCTGGCCGTGCCCCGTCCACGCGCAGTGCCAGTGCTGGCTGTGCCCCGTCTACGCGCAATGGCAGTGCTGGCCATGCCCCGTCCATGCGCAGTGCCAGTGCTGGCCGTGCTCTGTCCACGTGCAGTGGCAGTTCTGGCCGTGCCCCGTCCATGTGCAGTGGCAGTTCTGGCCGTGCCCCGTCCACGCGCAGTGGCAGTTCTGGCCGTGCCCCGTCCACGCGCAGTTCCAGTGCTGGCCGTGCCCCGTCCACGCGCAGTGCCAGTGCTGGCCGTGCCCCGTCCACGCGCAGTGTTAGTTCTGGCCGTGCCCCGTCCACGCGCAGTGCCACTGCTGGCCGTGCCCCATCCACGCGCAGTGGCAGTTCTGGCCATGCCCCGTCCACGCGCAGTGCCAGTGCTGGCCGTGCCCCGTCCACGCGCAGTGCCAGTGCTGGCCGTGCCCCGTCCACGCGCAGTGGCAGTTCTGGCTGTGCCCCGTCCACGCGCAGTGCCAGTGCTGGCCATGCTCCGTCCACGTGCAGTGGCAGTGCTGGCCGTGCCCCGTCCACGCGCAGTGCCAGTGCTGGCCGTGCCCCATCCACGCGCAGGGTGTTAGGGGTGAGCTGGCCACACACATGCAGCTAGTTGATAATGGGGCCGGCTTGCAGACAGACCGTGATCCAAACACTCACGAGGCCAAGCAGGAAAACATCATGCAGACAGTATGAAAAGCAGCCACAGAAAGCCCCCCCCGCCCACCGACAGCCCTGACTCCCTACAAACCCGCATTCATGAATGATAAAATGCCAGTTTACACCATCAAATTAAAATACCTCCTAACATTTACCCAGTCCCACAAGACAGAAATTTGAAATCAATTACTGCAGTTTCTGACAAATATTTTTCTATTTCTCGCCCGTATAAGATGTTGCAGGTTAAAGACGTCAAGCAGAAACCCTTTTTTCTTTTTTAAATATCGGCTAAAGTTCCATCATCCCCACACTTTTCATCGGCATTTCCACTTAAGCTCGTCTTTCTGGATTTATGTTTGCTGTAGAATAGGCTCCTTCAGTGGAGCAGCTCCATAAGGCCGGGCATAATGCACAGTGAGAAGGACTAACCTTGGACATGAATAAGATTGATTGGATTTTGGCAGTGCATTTAAACATCTGCGCGCTTCCAGATAATTGCTAGAGCCAGAGTGAGTTGGTGGGGGGGGGGTGCAGACTCGAGGCCGGAGACGCGTCGGTTTGCACACCGGCGGAGTCTCTCGTATAAAGGCCTCTGCTGGACCCAGTGGAACGCGGCGCTGCATCACAGGGAACGTGGATGTGTGGCTGCAATCACACAAACGCGGTTCCATTCCAGCCTCAGTCTCTTACTGTGGAGAGACTCTGTAGCTGTCTGTATACGAGCTGGTTTGTGGGGTTCAGCTCAGCCTTTGGCTGCTTGTTGAGGGAGGGGTGTGTGTGTGTGTGTGTGTGTGTGTGGGGGGGGGCTTCATTACCAAGGTAACTGGAGTTACACATGAAAAGGCAAGTTGTGTTTTCTTCACAATGCAGTTACCACTTGCAAAGAAATTAAGCCATATTTAAAAATACATACACTTGTTCTGAAAATGCAATTCATCCTCTAGAAAAGATCTTGTGAATAACAGTCCTTCGGAGCCTGATGGTACGTTCTATGATTTCCTTTACCGATTCAGAGAAATGCAAATGAAATAGCCCTCAGGTCTGAAGCCCAAAAATAGGAATGACGGTATTCAGCTGCAGATCATCTCTGTTAGTTGAGGAATTGATTTCAAGGACAAACAGCAGCAAATATTTCACAGGGAAAGAAATTCGACATGTTCAGAACGCTAACTTCCATCGTTTTGGATGGAACAGATGAAAGCGTTTGAAATAAAAACAATCTGTCGTCTAAAAGATAGACACGTAATTACCTGAAATGTGAACCTAGAATGGTTTACAAATAACTCCTATTGATAAAATCCTATTATTTTTATAGGGGTGTTTTAATTAGCCATTTCAAATGTCGTCTTTCTATTCACGGAGATTGAGTTCCTATAGCTGTTCATGCCTTCAAATGTCTCATTAAGAGAGCAATACTTTTACTATGAAGAACTGATTCAGAACTTATCCATTCATCCATCCAACTTCCATAAGCGTTAACTCAGTATAGGGTCATGGTGACGCTGCAGCCGTTTACACGAATCAGAGGACAGCCCCCCCTCCCCCCGCCAGACACACATTCGCTTAAATAAAACTGAGCGAATGAATGAATGAATGAATGGTGATGATTTTGAAACGTCGTTTCACACACACTGCATGGTTTGGATTGTTGGGGCAATCTGTACTACTCAGTGTGAATATTAATAACTTTAAAATAAGAAAATATGGAATGTGAATAGGTGAATAGAAACGAATAGTTTGGAAATACAACCATCTGAAAGCATTGGAATACGTTTCTGTTCCGTAATTTTACTTGTTTGTTTATTTAAGATGGCTTTCCTGAGCTCGCTTTCTACCCCGGTTAGACCAGTTTTTAAATACTTTCTTCTACGCAATAATAATAAAAAAGAATAAGGATAATCATAGACCAAATATTTTTTAAACATGTCGTAGGTCGTTTGACCATGTGCGGTCATGGTTGACATGACGTGCATAACATTCACCATTTATCGTACTGTTTCGTGGGGTTATAATGTGCATATCTACTGCAACAGGATGTTGTTGACCTCGATTCCTCGAATGCATGTTAAATATAGCGCTGTGAGGACGGATGTCTCGACGATTGGCTATATATGCCACAACGTCAGACAGAAACTTTATATTTGCTGTAGTTAGCAGACATTTTAAACACCGCACAAAGTGCATGCACGTCTGACGCGTTTTGTTATAGAGACGCTAGTCGATAATTAAAGGACACATTTGTACAACGCATATTCGGCCAGCAGAGGGCACAGTTTCGCAGTTTTCCCCAGACGGGGGCGATGTTCGCTTTTTCAATAACCCACCTGTTTGGGATCCGAAAGACCTGTGTTAGTCAGTCTGGTATTTCTGAAGCATGTTTAACATTCTCAGAGTGACAAGCGTTCCCATCAAATTTAAAATATATATACTGCAGAAAATAACGGCAACGATGCGATATTTTCTTCTGTTTTTCATGCCCGTGTGTTTTTGTTCTTCTGATCGCTGTTTGGCTTTCTCTGTTTAAGTGTGATGTCAACGACGCAGAATTTTGTAACAGCAGCTAGTAACATGGCTGACCTGCGCTTTTATCCAGAAGCCGGATTTACCGCCAGAGGAAAGCACAGCTAAAATCACGCAGCATAAAACGCACCAAGAAGCTTATCGGCTGTTTTAAGTTACCAGGATACTGTGCGCCATAAGCGGCAGCTACGTCACCAGCATGAGTACTGTACCATATAATGAACTTTATAGGGTCATTTGATATATTTTGCTTATAAATATTCATCACGATAATAAGTAATTCCTTGATTTACATGTATTTCAAAACAAAATACACCAATACTGGGAATTTTGCTAAATTTCTGAGTAGGTCAAATTATTTAAAATCTTAGGAGGTTGACTCATACTTGTGTAAATACATTTTAATTTAAATGTCATTTAGATAGTATTCATATCCCGTATCAAAGTGCTTTTCTCTCTGTGGCATATATACTTTTAGACATCCATATTTTGTCTTTTAAAGCAGGTCGTAACATACAATTTAATTCCAATACTAAGCCTTTTGTTGCATTCAAATAGTTTTCAAATAAATAATAAATAATCACTTGACTAGTCATTATGAATTATAGAAAAATTATAAATAAAATTTAACAACTATAGCTAAAACCTCTTACACCTTGATTATTTTATGCTATAAACTGCATTTTAAATCATGAACTGTTTGTAAAATAAAAATATATAGATATATATTGCTAAGGGATATAGTATCACTTGTGTGATGTGGTTCCTCCCCTCCTTGCCCAAATTGCAATACCGTGCCCCTGTAACTTTCACCCAGAAGAGAGCAGAGCTATCGTCCCGCAGCGATTCCCCTTGTTTCAGCACCGAGGGAGTCTGAGGAATGTGCTGTGAGCACAATAGGGCCACAGAAGTCAAAACAACAGGCATGTCTGCAATCTGCTCTTTGTTTATTTCACGGCTGTATCTCTGTGGCAGAGACAGGGCACGGCAGAGGCGGCTCGTGGCGGCCCCTAGCCACAGCACGCTCGCCAAACAGAGACAAACAGCAGATAGGGCAGCGATCGCTGACAGGGGGCCATCTCCGAGCCAGCGCCTTCCTCCTCCTCCTCCTCCTCGGCCTGCTTGTGTCATCGTGAGCGCTGCCCGCCTGCTCAGCGAGCTCCACTTCTCTTGCCGATGGATGTGCCGGATAGACTAATCTGTGGCCTTGGGGAGCCGCTCGGCAAAGCCAGGCACCTAGCGGGCACTGGGGTCAAAGGTCACCGGGGCATTCCAAAGATGTGGGGGCGGGAGGGGAGGTATGATCTAGCCGCAGATGAAATATTTAAAGATCAGTGCTCTGCTGTTGGAGCTGGGAAGGTGGAGCCAAGCCGATCCGCTTGGTCACAGAGACATCCGGTCCTCTATATTTCCTACTGGGGAGCCGTGCATGACCCAGGGACACACATGGGGAGGGATAAGCTCACGACTCCCTCTATTACCTAACACCTCTATGCAGGCGTGTGAGAGCTTATTTACCCCGGTGCTTATCTGAATAACAAGCTGACAAACTGCACACCTTCTGCATGTACCCCAGTCCTGACCCCCCCCCAAGGGGGCCTTGTTCAGGATATATGACATTGTGATGTACACACTCAGTCTCATGTCTTAACCACCATGAAAATGAATATAAATGACAACATCTCATCTGACACTGAACTCAGGCCTGCCCAGCTGCCATAGCTGTTCACTAAGTGAGGTTCTCCATTTCTGGATGACCTCGAGTATATCCCATTCAGGTCTTTGCGGGGCTCCTCTGGTGGAGCGGGGGCCCGCTGCCTCCGCTGGAGCCCACACATGCATGCTACGGCCAGCCGCGTAATGCCGGTTGACCTGCCGTCCACACAGCACGCAGCCCTCGATTAACACTGGTGTTAAAGAACACCGCCCGCTCGCCTGCCCTGACACTGTGTCGATAATTAGAGGCTCAAGGCCATGGGGACGTTCTTGAGTTTGACTGAAAGAAAAGTAAGTATTTAACCTTGCTTAAGCTCTGTTTTAACAAACTCAATGTGGACTGTCAAAGGTATAACGGGGAAAATGCCTGTGTGCGATCCATTAGGCAGGCCTGCAGCTGAATGGCAGCTAAGGAGAGTCAAGACTGCCTCCCTACAATGAGGCCCCCTCCTCCCCCCCCCTCCTGGCATCTTCATTCCCAGCTGGTTTTGGCACGGAGAAAATAATGAGGATGCTGCTTCGCCACCCTCTACGAAACAGCCGACAGTCACCTGTGACAAGAACAAGAACAGACATCAACAAATAAAGTTAAAATGTTGCTGTCTGTTAGTCTGTTGCTGTAGACTTCTGGTTTGGTTTTTATTTCAGTAACGTGTGTCAAACCAATATGATCGTTTGATTAATCAACACGTGTTCTGTAATAGGATGCATGTTTTTCTTTTAAAATTACAATTCCTGTCAGTTATATCTTTCTCAGATATATGTCTTGGAACGTTTCATGCCCTGACTGAGTGTAAGACACCTTAAAACAGAGCAAGTTATAGGTAACGTAAAGTTTGATGTTGCGTTAATAGACCGCAACGTTACGTTACCCTGCTATAATTTCTCTTTCAAATAAGAATAAATTGGAGATGTATGTTCACAGCCCCGAAAACGAAATATGTGAAAAATAAGTGGTTCTTGCATAAGCCTTGATTCATTTATAAATGATCAATGTTTTTGTGAATGACCAGCATTAATCTATAATTAAATTAATAACTGTTACGGATATTCCAGCTGATCTGAAAATCCATTCTGAAATAATCACTCAGCTATGAAAAAAAGCATGTTAAAAGGAAAATCATTAAGTCACATTTGATGAAGAATTCATCCATCATTGAATATCTCCATCTGTCCCTTTAACAGATAATAAAGTTATCATCATCATCATTTGTGTCAGAGTGGGTCTTGTGCATTAGTGGCATCCGGTGAGTTCCATTGTGTTTTACAGAGCAGGTATTAGAACAGACTGCTCACTGTTAATGTTTTGTTTGGTACAGGCCTGCTCAATGTTTTCTTTAGTACTGGCCTGCTCATTGTTCATGTTTTCTTTGGTGCAGGCCTGCTCACTGTTCATGTTTTCTTTGGTGCAGGCCTGCTCATTGTTTATGTTTTCTCTGGTGCAGGCCTGCTCACTGTTCATGTTTTCTTTGGTGCAGGCCTGCTCACTGTTAATGTTTTGTTTGGTACAGGCCTGCTCAATGTTTTCTTTGGTACAGGCCTGCTCATTGTTCATGTTTTCTTTGGTACAGGCCTGCTCATTGTTCATGTTTTCTTTGGTGCAGGCCTGCTAACTGTTCATGTTTTCTTTGGTGCAGGCCTGCTCACTGTTCATGTTTTCTTTGGTACAGGCCTGCTCATTGTTTATGTTTTCTCTGGTGCAGGCCTGCTCACTGTTCATGTTTTCTTTGGTACAGGCCTGCTCACTGTTCATGTTTTCTTTGGTGCAGGCCTGCTCACTGTTAATGTTTTGTTTGGTACAGGCCTGCTCACTGTTCATGCTTTCTTTGGTTCAGGCCTGCTCACTGTTAATGTTTTCTTTGGTCCTGGCGTGCTCATTGTTCATGTTTTCTTTGATGCAGGCCTGCTCACTGTTAATATTTTGTTTTGTACTGGCCTGCTCATTGTTCATGTTTTCTTTGGTGCAGGCCTGCTAATTGTTTATGTTTTCTCTGGTGCAGGCCAGCTCACTGTTCATGTTTTCTTTGGTACAGGCCTGCTCACTGTTCATGTTTTCTTTGGTGCAGGCCTGCTCACTGTTCATGTGTTCTTTGGTACAGGCCTGATCACTGTTAATGTTTTGTTTGGTACAGGCCTGCTCACTGTTCATGTTTTCTTTGGTATAGGCCTGCTCACTGTTCATGTTTTCTTTGGTATAGGCCAGTTCGGGTGACACGTTATTTTACATTTTATCACCCTTGGGTTATGGCTGCATAGTCGATGTGCATTGGCTTCTCTTCGGATTAACGGCAGACACTGTCCAAAACATTTCACATTTAAAATTAGTCAAGTTTGAAACAGGCTTTGTCACAGAACTCTGCAAAATGAGATACAAGCATTGCTTGGTTCCTTACGTAACATACGGAAATGGGAACAGTCAAAGTGGTCTACCTGCGTTTTGAGAGGTCATAAGATTAAAAAAAATATATAATAGTAAATTATATTTACAATCACTTCCAGCCAGACAATCGTAATCCCTATATTAACGCATGACACGCTAGCGTAAATTAACCCTAAGAATGCGTCAGTAAAATCACTTAATGAAACTACATGTTACGACTTTCAATTTCAGCTGTACTAATATATATTTTAACAACTGCTCATATGGTGAGAGATGTTACTATGCACAAATCACGAGTATTCCACGATACCGTTAACCTTTGTGCAGATATTTAGTCTGAGGCTGTGTTGTGAGCTCAGTTGAATTACATGGATATTCCCAAGTTTCCGAATATGACTTTAAGACATTTAATTCTGCTCATGCTAATGATATTCTAACCTGGTTTTAAACTGTGCGATGTGCTACCTAATTCTAAATGCATGGGAAAATATCAATAGTAAAATGATGACTCGCTGGATATCAGGTTTTGTCCCGCATTGGTGTAAATCCATGTTGACCACCTGTTAGTTTCTGTTTAAACCGTTACAGATATATGGTCCATTGGTTTGCTAACAATCGAGCAGTTAACTTAGATCATCTCTACCATTTCTGGAAATTTCAACACTGAAACAGCGGTGATTTCTGGATGAAAGGCAAAACAGACGCCATCTTTTCAAACTGAAGTATGCAAATGGCGACGTTGATTAACGTCAACGCAGAGGGTGCTACAAGACGACTGGAGGTCAGCTGCTCCACGATGACAATTCAACTAAGCGTCTAAAGAATTTAATCTAGTCCTTCTGGAATTGCCACAATGTCTCAACTATAAATATTCCTTAAATATTCTAAACTCCAGCTAATGCTTACACAAAGAAAAGTTTTCTTTATAGATTAAACCGAGCAGCTTTAACAGCCTTTTGTATTTGAAATAATACAGACACATTTTGTCCGTCCCTTTTCCCATTTAATAGGACCAAGGCTACATCTGCATTCATTTTTGTCATTTTTCATGCCATAACAATATCATTTTTGATGTATGGCTATGGTATATTATATATATCATATATAGTGTATGGTATATTGTATAACACTGTATGATAGTTAGAGAAAGTCTTTTGGACAATACTGAAAAGATGTAACCTGCAGAAGACAATGTAATCCTTATAGAATGTAACCTTTAGAGAGAAGGTAACCTTTAACTGTAGACAGTAACTGTGGGCAGCGGTGGCGTAATGGTTAGGGAAGTGCACTTGTAATTGAAAGATTGCTGGTTTAAATCCCTGAGCAGCAAGGTACCACTCAGTACCCTGAGCAAGGTGCCGCCCCCAAGCACTGCTTCCCGGGATGAATTAGCTGCCCCCTGCTATGTCACGATGTCATTTATGGGTTAAATGCAGATGACACATTTCGTTGTTGTGTGCTGTGGTGTGTCAGCAATGACCATTGATCTCTAAATGATAATTCTTTGCTTAGAAAATCCTTGCCGCTAACTGCTGCAGTGTAACCATGTAGGTATGTATTTGCACTCCATGTTCGCTCTGTAAGACATTGTCATGTTGTATGTTATATAAAACAAGTACATACAAGTGTGTAGCCTGGCCTTTAGCCATGTATCCCAGCTTTTTCACGTTTTTAAACACCCTAAATGAACACTCTAAGTGGACTACTTGATTACTGTAAGCAAATTATTTAAATAATATTTGTATAGGAATGATTCTGTCCCAAGATTCTTAATCCATATAAGCGGTGGATCATCGCTGTGATCACTATAAGCAGTTTCCACTGATATACATACTAATGATAACTGTGTGTATGTGTGTAAAATCTTGTACAGATGGATTTATCACAATTATGTTGACAGGCAGGATGAAACCGCAAGAAATGACTGACAGCCACAGCACATAGGGGCGGGGTCTACCTAAACCCCATAAGGAACAAAATTATGGTAACAGCTGGTTGAGGAAGAGATGATGCTTAGGACGTCCCTTGTGAGGAAGAGCTGACAAGAGATACGAAAACCGTAGAAGAAGAAATGTAGAATCAGCATTAGATCACCTCCTGCAGGGTGTCCAGACTTGGTTGTTGCTTTGTGGCTACAGTAAAGACTCCTGTAGCTACAGCAGCTCCTGACTCCTGATTGGCTGAATATGAAAACCTCACATGAATGCGCTTTGTGAGTCGTTATAAAGCCGGAGTATGCAATGGGCTTCCCTGGACTTGGAGATATTTCCAAAGACACTATTTTTTTTAATGCCATGATGTCGACACCTAGGAATTAATGGAAAGGAATATTCTCCACTGTTATCCGCACGACCCCGATACAGTACTACAGCATCACAGGCCTACATTTACAGACAATTTACATATCTTGTTTCCGGCCACTTGTGATATATCACCACCAAATTGAATCAACCAGATTTATCCAGTTTGTTAACTATGCTGGGAACCTTCGCCTATATATAGATTCCATTCAAACGCCTGACCTCAAAACAAGCATCGTACAGACTGTGACTAGGGAATGAGTTTGACATCTACAATATTCCTGAAAAACCATTTCAGGCGGAAAGTACGAACTTTTGTTTCCTGTCCAAGTCTGCGCTTCTCCAGCTAGCGGGCCGCTGGCGCCGAAGCATAGTCACTCACACGTGCCTCCGTGCGGCCAGCTTTCCGCATCTCTCCCACCCAGTGTCAAGTTCCTTCCGTCACCTTGATTTTTCTCCGTGTGGCCCGCTTGGCATTATCAAATTCCGATGTCAGTGTCAATGGCAGCAGGAGAAGAATAGTTGGTTGACGATTTCAGCTATCTAAAGTAGCACCGCGGACACATTCGCTGGACTGTGATATCACTCTGACACACATTTTCTTTAATGTTTCTTTAATAAAGAGTGAAAGTCAAAGTATCTTCATTGTTATCCTCTGCTGTATGATCCATGGGTAGGGAAGTAAAGTTTTTTTTCCCAGGCGTGAGTCATTCCATTCTGACCGGCTGGTTCTTGAGGAGATAATGAAGACAGGGTAGGGCAACCCCTGGCATTGGACGGTAACAATTTCTCCTTAATATAACGGTCATACATGTCTCTTTAAATCACAAATACAGAGCTGTGAAGGTTCTTACGCCGATTACGTTCCTAATTGCCTAATTGTAATAACTGTAGGTCTTGCTGTTGACTCAATTTGTATGCACAGCGCACAGCAGTTCAGGCCACCTGTAATTTCTGCCCAAAACTGCACTATATAATCTCACTCTATAGATTTTTTTTCAAATTATCTGCTAATTAAATGTGCTGTAAAAATACTAAATTGGTTCTTTAGCTTTTGTAAATATTTTTGACCGTTATTTGTGTACTGCCTGCGGTCTCTTTTTTCTTATACTTCCATTATCCTTACAATAACTATGTAAATTTATGGGAATTATTTCAAATAATTATTTTAGTCTGTTGGTTTATTAGTTCCGAAGTGTTCAGAATAAACTGTCAAGTATAAGACCTGCAATTTCTTGAACGTATAGACCATAGTTGTCGTAAAATCAAATTTAAAAGAAGATGCAAAAATACCAGCCTATTATTTTTCTTAAAAGGGTAACCTTTACGACTTTTCCGGTTATTAAGGTATGACATTTGAATCGACATTTATATCCATTCGGTTAATTTGAATTAAAGGGAACGACCCGCACATACAAAATAGGTTACCAGGCGTCCACGACTATATAAAATGATGCTGGTGCATGATGGGAAATCGGGGTAACGGTTCCCCGAAAACGCACCATTTTTTGCACATAATTTTAAATTTGTAATCATCGCAGATATATAGGTTTATAGTTTCGCATCATTCATATCACTGTAGTCCTATTTATTTCCGTACATAATTCAATTATTCAGTTTATTATCTGAATCATACCTAAGGCGAATTATTGTAATTGTTTATTTTTAGAAATGGATAAATTCTTAAATCTTTAGAGAGTTATGATCGATTCAATACGTGCCTTACAGCTGTCAAAATAGTTATGTTGAAATATTAATTTGGCAATATTGCTTCTTCAGAAATTCCATGACATCCAAGACTTCAATCTATTCTTACGCAGAACTGCGGGCTGCAGTATAATGTACACAGGTGTAGCCGGGTTTCAGTAAAAGGTTTGCGCTAGGGAAAGACGGCAATATCAATGGATTTGCGTGTGGTGAAACGTACACTTAATAATTAGACATGAGGGCTAAAAGCGATGGATGGCTTCTCCATAATAAGACTTGCATAGAATTTCTCCTCCAGAGCACTTTTCTGTTCTCCAAGAAGTGAACGGAGCGACGGCCTCATCACATGAGCTCCATGTCCAATCAGAACTTCTGCGACCACACGCTTAGTTAACAGAAAAGGGAGTAAGGAGCTACCCAGCGGTCAGCGTGGGCATCTGGATCTCAGCGGCGCGCCTTCTTTCTTGGTACTTACAATTACATACAGCCCCTGCATATATATATATTAATTAAAAATAACAGTAATAAAAATAATTGACCCTGCCGAGATTGACACGAGCTGTGCGAAAACCTGGAGGGACGTATTTTATAATGTCCTTTGCTGCGGCCTCTTCCGAATCCAGCCTGACACAACACGACGAAGTCAAAGGTACGTACCGTGATTTCTTGTATACTGAGATTTCTTTGTTATTTTCTTTTATTCACTCGGTAAAAATCGGTCAAAAATATGTTTGCAAACTTGAGACCCAACATGGCATATAATTCAACCATTGAAATTCTTTTGAAACAAAACATAAATAGCGACATGCCTAACTTAAAGAATAAACTAATAACGGAAGTTTTATCTTTCACCGAGTTAATTGTTGGTTCCTAAATTTTTAATGGTTCTATGTGTGTATAGAAATGCGCTGACAAATGCTACTCGAGTGGTGTTTATTATAATTAGCCGGACATGTTAAAAGTTTCTTATTGTCCGATTATGCTTATATATAAAAAACAACTTATTATGTGTATAAAGCATTAATCTGTAAGTAACGGTATTAATTAGGCTAATAAATACCCTGCAACAAGTTAAAATGCACTTTGACAGTGTTGAATTGAATTCAACATTTTTGGCGAAATAACTTAATTAGGCCTACTATAAGTTCCAGCATATTTACTGAATAATTAAATATTGTACATTGTTTCATTGTTTCGTACTACTATGAGTACACCTTCCCCCAAACGAGTGAATACTTCATTTTAGTCTTGTTGGTTGGTGATGAACGGTTCCAGATATTATAAAAACTACATTAACAAAAACGAGAAAGATAAATCTGATGGTATACCACGCATCGGTTTGTGCGCGTTTTAGTATTATCGGCAATAATATTAGGCAACATTTTTGTTATTCAATTTAACACGTCTGCCAAATATCCGTTCTGTTGACAAGAACATTTGTTTGGCTTTAAATGTTTGCACTAGGCTGTTTTACATTACTGTTCAGTAATTTTAATAGTGAATTTACCCCGAGTAATTTCCATTGTGAAATGGAAGTATTTGGAACTTATGATTGAAATGAACGGAATGCTAGCGGTAAGGTGTAGGCTATACAACAATGAACAGCCCCCTGAATTTCTGTAGATTTATAATAACGGAAACAGTCATAATAATGAAAAGTGTAACACATAATGTTATTTCAAAAAGCGCAGAGTTGCATTCGTTTTAAATTTTAAGTTAATTTCCATGTCATTAATTTTAGGTTATAGGCCTATATGAGCGATGATTTATTTTTCGTATGTGACATTTTATAAAGAACATTTAAATATGTCAGATTTCCTATAAGGACTCTTTGTAAAGACATTTGAAGACTTTCGTTTATACTGCTACAGATTTCGATATTTGCACAAATGAACAATGCTAATATAAATATTTTGACCAATTAATGCGGTCTGCTGTCATTGCGACGAGACCCGCTGCTGGGAGCGGTGGTCGCGGCCTTCGCCGCTAATCGTGTCGTAACCTTTTGAGTTCGCTCTTCGCGTTGCTTTATTTTGTAGTGGCTTTCGCACATGGCGCCCGATTGGGTTTTTACGTTTCGATTTTATTTTCCTTGATATTAAATAATGTTTACAATGTTTATTACACAGGCGATATTTAAATACTGCGGATGTGCTAATTGGAATTTCCTATTTGAAAATTATTAACAGATAGATAGATAGATAGATAGATAGATAGATAGATAGATAGATAGATAGATAGATAGATAGATAGATCCTGAAGAAATGTGATATACATATATGCAAAACACAACCTTGACACTTCTTATAAATTTCCATAAAGTTTTCCGGCGAGCGCAACATTTAATCACTCACCACTGTCGATTTCATATTCCTATTCCAATAAAATATGAATATATGTTTATAGCCAAAAATAATAGCACAATCTATTGCTTCTACTACTACAGTGATAATAGTGAAACTAGCGCCGAGTCTGGGAAAACAATGATACTGTATGTTATTCCTTAGTAATTTTCATTTCTAGGTGTAGCATGTAGTTATATTTCTGGGATTCCGCCATTACGTGGGTTGTTTCTTTCCCCGCGTTTCCTACGCTCCTGTGCTATGAAGTGAGCTGACTTTCTCACACAGGGGATCTGGTCCGTCTCCCATTGGCGTTTCTCCCAGTAGGAAGGGTCTTTTCCCCCCTCCCCGGTGCCGCGTGCGTTTGCGGGCGCGCACATGGGCCGTATTAAAGCGTATGCAGGAGCGCGGCTTCCGCTTATGCCAATAGCGTCCAGCGCGTCATTGGACGTCGCGCATCCTGACCATCTTCCCTTTCATGCGTATCCATACTTAGGGAATTTTCTGCGTTTTATCCGAGAGCACAGCGCGGGCAACCATTAAGGTAATGATTTTCCACCTCGTTAACATATTGTCAACATATTGTTATTTTCTACTGCCTAGACTTGGAATATAAATGCATTATGCAAATTTTGACACATTTTCAAAATTAATAGAAAAAAAACTACGTATTTATTTTTTTTGCACATCAAATGCTATTTATCTACATAGGTAGTTATTATACACGGTAGGAAAATCTTTCGAATAGAAAATCGTATAGATATTAATATCCCATGTTTTTGTGCAATTAGTAATTGCGTAATATAATTTTGTAAACGTATAACGGAATTAACCGAAACAATTAAATTTAATTTAAAACCTCGGCAGCTATTATTTCCTTTTTAAATGGTATTTTTCCATGTAAAATATTATTTTGAAATTATGTTTTAATTTATGTTTAGTTAGCCTATAAGTAGCCCTATAATTTTTCTACATATATTTTATGTTTTTTACAAATCTTGCTTATTTAAGACTTAGTTTTTTATAGTTATTCTACTGTTTATTTAAAATTACAGTTTGATTGTTCATTTTCAGAACTAAGACACAGATGTTTTCCCTCACAGCTAATATTCGTAGCACACCTATTTTTTTCCTCCATAAAATAAAATTACATTTTCTACAAGAATTGATCCGATGTTGCGTCTTGACAATATGTTATAGTGTATGCAGTAGCGCATGTACATCTAAATAAATATAGCGGTTTGATAGACGTGTCCCTAAATGAACTGAAGTTATTGGTAATCTTTGATTTTATTAAATCACTGTCTATCTGTTCCGCTAGGATTTTCTTTGAGGGTAATGGATTACACGTATGATGAAGATCTGGAGGAATTATGTCCCGTGTGTGGAGATAAGGTTTCCGGATACCATTACGGACTACTCACTTGCGAAAGTTGTAAGGTATTCGAAGACAGAGAAACGATACGCTCTTGTATGACAACATTATTATTATTCTTATTCTTCTTATTATTATTATTAATAATAATAATAATAATAATAATAATGTTGTTGTTGCTATTGCCGTCTAAATACTATTCCTTTGATTATGATTCGATTGTAATTTTTCTGTGGTTCTAATTACTTTCTTCTGTTCAGGGATTTTTCAAGAGGACTGTTCAAAATAATAAGAGGTACACTTGCGCGGAAAACCAGGATTGTAAAATTGACAAAACGCAAAGGAAAAGGTGTCCTTTCTGTCGATTCCAGAAATGCCTAAACGTCGGAATGAGGTTAGAAGGTAAATAAATTCTTCCGATGTCAATGTCTGTTTTTTAAAACAAAATTATAGCAGACCTATTAGACAAAGAAATCGATGGTTTAAAGAAACTACGACAATTTTATAGTTTTTTTATATGATAAAACAGGTGACATCTTTCCTTAGGCGTGTTTCTTTGAACTATACTGTCGTTACAGTTTTCTACTGCCCTGCAGTTTTTGTGGAAAAAACAAAAACATTTAAGCACTGATTCTGTACTGTAGATTCCTGTAGGACTGGATATTTCACATTGTCGGCGATTCGGTTTGTTAAGAAATTTAATGGTATAATGGTAATTTTACGTTTCCTGTAATCTCATGCGTACGCGGGGAATCGTGGGGAATTCTGGGGATTTTTGTCTATGACGTGGTTCATTCATTTTCTACTAGAATTATTTGTTGTAGGTATAATTTGGGCGCCAGTATTCTGTAATATATTAAACTGGCACTGTTTAAAAATGTGTAAGCCTACATATCATGACACATTACTCTTAGTAATAGTGCATTTTTAACGTATTATTTTAATAAAATTTACTACAGCTTACGATCGTAACTCAAAAAGAACAGGCCGTTATGACGTTTAAGGAAAAGGCCGCAGGAAGGGAAACATGAGCAGCGCACGTGTCCCCGTTAAGTTTGGGAATACACGAGCAAAAATAATGTAAGCATTTCCCTGTCTGAGATGCAGAGAAGCACCTGCTTCCGCGGAGAAGCGACGCATTCTTAACCGGCTGATAAAACTCTGGGAATCTCGCTTTGGCTGGGCTGAACGGATAACAAGATGAAAGACGGGAGGCCTTCTGGAGAGCAGTGAAAAAAACACTTTAATGAAAGCTTTACTGTTTTTATTCCTATTCAAAAATGAAAGAGGAAAAACGAAAAGGGTACATGTGTTAAGAGTAGTTAGTCTGTTTTTTTCCTCATTTTTTTTTACTGTTTTATTATCTTTGGAAAGAACTCCAAAATGTTGTTTTGTAACGGATCCTTGGGTGATGTCGCTCTGATGAATAACTACCGCTGTCTATTTTGAGCTCTCGCTTTCGTTGGCAGCCAATTAAAACTGAGAGCTGCATGGCCATGTGACCTTGTTTGTCTTTCCTTCCGTCAGCCGTCCGGGCGGACAGGATGAGAGGGGGCAGGAACAAGTTCGGCCCGATGTACAAGCGCGACCGGGCCCTGAAGCAGCAGAAGAAGGCGCTGATCCGGGCCAACGGCTTCAAGCTGGAGTCCACGCCTCCCCTGATGTCCCCAGTGCAGACTGACTTTGGCTTCCCAGCCGGCCTGCCGGGACCCCACCCCATCTCAAAGGCCATGCTGCCCGGCCCCCAGGCCCCAATGGTGCCCACAGACTACGACCGCAGCCCATACGGACCCCCTCCTCCCTTGGGTATGACCATGCAGAGTCACGGCCCAATTCCTGTCCAGTACCAGTACAGCTCCTTCTCCAGCCGGGCCATCAAGTCCGAGTTCCCCGACCACTACACAAGCTCCCCCGAGTCTCTGGTGGGCTACCCATACCCAGAGGTGTACCCCTCGGGATCCCCGCAGCCGCCCTGCATCCCCCAGCTGGTCCTGGATCTGCTGTGCTGCGAGCCGGATGAGCCACAGGTGCAGAGCAAGATCATGGCGTACCTGCAGCAGGAGCAGAGCAGCCGCGGCAAACACGAGAAGCTGAGCACCTTCGGGCTCATGTGCCGCATGGCCGACCAGACGCTCTTCTCCATCGTGGAGTGGGCCCGCAGCTGCATCTTCTTCAAGGAGCTCAAGGTAGCCGGGTCCTCTCAGCCCCCAGACGCTGTAGCGGCTCACACCTCTCGCGGTCTCCGCTTTCCTCGGTGACGGACGACTGCAAGAATCCTCTTCTTTAAATTGATGTTTATCCCAATCTGGTCCTTGCGCACCCACAGACAGCCCACAGTTTTGCTCCCTCCCATCTTCCAGTAGCAATATTTACCCCCCCCCCCCCCCCCCCCACACCGGTAGGAAACTGGGAAGGAGCAAAAATATGGACCGACTGTGAGTCCCCGAGGACCGGATTGGGAAGCTCTGTTCTAAATAACTAAGGCCCTCCGGGTTCTAAATTACTGTCAACGTTCTCAATGCAGGCTTGACAGTGGGAATTAAGCCTGTTACTCCCTGAAATATCACAATGGCCATATTTACACCCAATTTCTGAAAATACTTGATAGGATATCCAGGAAGTGAAGCAGAGAATTGAGCGTGACGGCAATGGGGGCGGGTCCAGATTATTCCATATGCAGTATATTTTATATATATATATATATATATATATATATATATATATATATATATGCATGTATGTAATATATGTATATATATATATATGTATGTATGTATATGATGTGCCGTATACAGTAGGCACATGTCATTTACATGTGCATGTTGAGAAATAGACTATATAATTTTAACATACACTGCTATCAGGCCATATTTCCCATAAACCCCCGGGCAGTTTCTTTTTACATGCTTGGGTCAGAGGTCAAAGGTCGTGGTTTTACGCGTTTCTTGGACAGTGGTGCTTGCAGGAAGAGTGACTGCTGACATGGAGCATAAGGTGATGAAGGGTTCAGGGAGTGCGGGGGCATGTGGCGATTAACCCCCTGCCTGTCCACAGTCCCGGCTGTGTGCTCTCGCCGTCGTTAGCGAGAGGGTAGCATGAGCGAGAGGTGCTCTGTGCTTGCCTTTTAAAGGGGGAGGATATCAGAGGGCGTCTTCAGTACAAGTAATCGGGTCCGAAAAAACATATCGGCACTTTTGTCATTGATCTTTAAAGGAAGTGTGTGTTTGGGGTGTGAGTGTGGTCATGTGCTTAACACAGCGCTGCTGACTGATTTTTTGTGTTGTAAAAACAGGGTAAGGATGATACATCATCTAGAATACCTTATTTTCACAGAATGTGAGAATGCACATGATTCCGATAGTAATACTGTCTGAAGGTTAGATAACAGATTCCCATCTGTAATCATAGATGGTTTTATTTGGTGAAGAAATGTTTATGGATCATTCTCTTATGAAGTTCAGTGCTTAGCAGCAGGTAATATCAATTAATTATATCTTTTTACAGCAGAGTGTTTGTGTAAGGGTGTATTATTGTATAATTGTAAGGGCGTAAGTTGTGTTCTAAGAATTAAAAATGCTCAATAAGTAGACCGTGTGTACATGAAAGACACCCCATTTTTAAATAGATTTAAATTTAAATTTTAAAAATGTTTTAATTTTCTCCGTTTTAGGCAGAGAAATATGAAAATTTTCTAGAGAAGTTCGTAGCAGGCTCAGAAAGCCACAGTCAGTGGCAAATTAGCCCATCTCCCTTATGGGGTCACGGTTTTACGTCCACCGTCCTCAGAGCGAAGCCAGGTGACACCTCAGAGCAGCCACGGCACCCCCCCCCCCCCACCCCCTATATATATATTTAATATAATCATATTAAACAAAATAGTTCCCCAGAGATGCCTATTAGCATCAACCAGGGTGTGTAGAGGCTAAGCAGCTGTTTTAGACTTTTTGTTTGTAATGGGGGGGTATAATAGCTGAAGCATTCGCATGCGCTGGCAGGTGCCTTGATATCCCATCAGCCCCTTTAACTTGCCCAGCAGTTGCTCGTCACTGTTAACGCTCACGTCTGTTAATGCTTCCCAGCGCGGCCAGTCCTGACCCTCGGAGGCCAGGACTTCCCAGGCTCACATCTTATATGCTTTACTGAAGTAGTGAATTGGGTAATGGGTCAACTGACCTAGTGTTTCAGGTGTCAGTGAAGTGCAGATTAAATCATGTTCTCCAGGTCTGACATGACCTTCATCCTCGAGGATCGGGGCTGGGTCCTCCTCTCCATTAACCCTCCCCCCCCCGGTGTGGCTTCACTGGTGCTTGAGAAAGGGCTGGAGGAAATGCAAGGTCTCTGCTTAGTGCCATGTAGCGGCTGGGCGGAAGGCAGGCGACCCCCACGAAGGCAGGCGACCCCCACGAAGAGGCCTGCCGTTAATGCTTGGGCTTCATCTGGACACGTTTCTAAGAGAGCAGCTGGAAGTGAGATTTGACTCACTGGTTAAATGATCTGCTAGATTTGCCGGCACCTTTTTTGACGGTATTGTGGTTTGACATGATCGCAGTTTGAAAAAAAAATCTGAAACATGAAATGATTTCCACATCCTTCTTATCTGTTATCCGATGCCCTGTAGTCAAGAGGCCATTTCTGCGCCAAAGAATTATATTTTCAATCAGATTATTTTCCTGTTTCGTATCATTTAACAGTAATAATGAATCTGTTGATTTTTAATAATAACTGATTCAGTCTATATTTTTTGGAGTATGGGGAAAAAGCTAAATATTTGGTTTAAATAGTTAAAACCAATGAAAGATGTGTAATTCACATGCAGAGGTTTAGAGGAAGACCTTGCTAAGGTGGTGCACCATTCTGATTTCTCATTCCTCATGCGACTGTGAAGCTTCAAACAGAAAAAATATTCGATGAGCAGAACAGAACAGAACAGACATTCTGCTTTTTTTCATCTCCTGCTGGTAAATCTGTTCAGTATGTCAGATACGGCTGGAATGTGAATCCTGTGGTGTTCAGCTGTTGTATTTTACATTGTTGTATACAGAATGAAAACATGTTCTAGGCTTCTTGCTATTACAATCTGAGCTGAGTTGCCTGTGAGGTGGGGGGGGGGGGGGGCTGCTCGTATTCAGGACAGTTTTTTGTGATTGTGAGGTATGTGTGTGTGTGTGTGTGTGTGTATTTGCGGTGGAAGAGTGTATCCACTCTGCCTGAACACATTGGGTAGGTGATCGGCTTCTCTGCGGGCCGTAGCGTATGCGAAGGACCTCGAAGGATAAATATGGTTCATTATCAAAACGATGCGTTCAGCCTGGGCTGAAGTGCACAGGTTCACACCGCGAAGAGGCAGGGAGGCGTAGATGAGACTTTCCCTCTGGCCTGAGACCGGTGACTATAGTCACAGTCCGTGAAAGTAGCGCTGGCTATGTGACCGAGCGACGAACGAGACCGGCGCGAAGGCCTCATTATACAGGGAAGGCGCCGGCTGGTCTCAGTCGCCCTACATTAACACTGCCGGGTGAAAGTAACGAGTCATTTCATTTCTGTACCAAACGTATGAAACGACAATGATAACTGACCTTGAATCCATTTAAAAGATCGGATACGTCTTTAGACGCGGTATGGTGTGATGTTACCGGGAAAAATCATATAAATAGTATGTTTCTATTCATATTTATTTTATATACTTGTACATATCGTTCTATATCATTAACAAAACGTATTAACTAAAAAGAAATGGATTTGTAAGCTGCTATAATAGTAGCAAATAACGAAGCACGAATTTCACCATTATGGCGATTTGTAATTATAACTACACGACAAATAGCCTTTTTGAATCTATAGAGTTTTTCATATGCGTGGAGTACATTGATAGTGGCTGAACTACAAAAATCTTCGTAAACAGGCCTAAATCTTGTTAAACAAGATGAACTCCGTCTTCATAAAATTCATATAGAAAGTTTACGCCAGAGCTGCCGCACGCGACATTAATGTTCTTGAGTGTCGGGATGACTGACTCTTAGCGAATGAACTTTTCACGTCGCAGTTTCTCGTTCTAGACCAGTTTTACATTTATAGCACAAATTTTACCATTAAACACAATAAGAACAACTACATAAAATTGTTTTGTTATTTTTTCCACTCCAAGTTTAAAATGGCTTCACAGCGTATATAGCCAAAGAGCACAGAATTGCAACTATAATTATAGTCATTAATAAAAGTCATTAACTGCTTTTTATAGTTTATTAATTTTAGTTAGTTTATTAGATTTGCTTTTTAAATCTATAGCCTACATCTTTTGTTTTCCAAATTGGGGAAATTTATTCATATAGCCTACGTTTCCCTCACTGTTTCTCTACGTGTCTGTTATTAATGCTTAAAATGATTTCCCGGATGTACAGTCAGGAAAAGTGAATCAGTCCTTCAATATAACGTTGTAGGCCTATTTGGTTTATTTGCCAAACGATGTTAGTATTCAGGTTCATTCACGGCTATTTTTAATGCCGTTATCCGCTTCTTATAACCAGACGTTCCCTTCTATCTTAAACTTTTTCAGTCATTTAGGATCGTTAATTGAATTTCGCCAAATCGGTTTAGCTAATTCCTAAATTCCGCGTACAGTCAGAATGGACTGAGCTTTTTTGCTTTAGATAGAAAGGAGACGGAAGTGGCTCGTTCTTTCATGCCACTTGTACAAGGCGGGCAATGCACGCTTCAGTACTTTTCTTTTGCGTTAATTTTGCTCGATGTCCTGCGCTGAATACACCAAGATCGACATTTAAATTCGTAATTAATATCAGGTAATAAATCAGTGACGGCAGGAATCGCTAATGTGGTTGGTAGGTCATCCATAAATATGAATTTTGATATCCCTTAACACTTCTGTGTCCCTGCCGGAGCAAATCTGCTTCTACAGTAAGATTAATGGACACATAAACATTTGCTAATTGTTTAGCAAACACATAAGACCTTCTCAGTGATTACTACAGGTCCACACGTGGTTATCTTCAGTTGTATCTTCAAGATTCATGCTTTCCTTGACCCTAACCAAACTTTCACCCACTCATATAAGTAGATAAACCATAGCTTGTTAGCTGGCTAATTAATTAGTCGACTAATCAACATGAGTCTAAACCATGACAATTAGAGGCAGCTGCTCTGTTGGGCTACAGCGACTAGTCAAGCGGTGTGGTGACATCAGCTGGTCTTATCTTGCTCCAAGGACCTTGGTCTGTCACCTCGCTGCCCGCCCCCCCCGCCCCAACCCCCTCCCACCCCCAGTGCACTCTCAGTGGAAGGGAGCTTGCTGAAAACTGAGAGCTGCACACAATGGGTCCAGTGTTGCGTCCCAGACACACCTGTGTGAGGCGCAAATCAAGAAAAGGAAACAAGTTACGAATTGTGTTACACACCGTCAATGGCGTGTTTTGTGAATTTGGGATCTGCTGTATCAGGATAGGAAAGGCGACTGGAGACTGTGCTGGCAAGAGGAGGAAGATGTCGCTGGAAATGAAAACGCGGTGGCAATATCCACCACCACTCAATACGCCACCCCCCCCCCCCCTTTGGCCCCATGTGTGCGTTCAGTGTGCATTCTACATCATCATAAGATGATTCTACATCATCATTATCAGCAGAGGTGGAAAGTCCAGGTCCCGAGAGTACAAATCCAGACCAAGATTTTGTTTCAACCAACCAGTTGAGCATAAAGAGTCACAGTGTCAGAGTACTCAAGTGGTTGGTTGAAACAAAATCCTGGTCTGGACTTTTACTGTCTACACCTGAATTACCCAATTCTGTGATTGTGACTCTTTATATAACTGCATGTTGGTTGAAACTTGGTCTGGACTTTTACTCTCTGGACCTGCATTACTATTACTAATATTCTGTTTGGAATATATCAGGATAGACATTTGTTTATGGATTTCTGGTATAGCCTTGAGCTTGCCTGGAGAGGTGTGTTGGGCGAATGATGCCTCGTTGGTAACACTCTACTGGCAGGCAATCTGAGCATGCAGATTCAGAGGCTGGAAACACACAGGCAGGAATAAATCCAATAAAAAGAATGTATTTCTGTTATTGGTATTCTGCTTCGTTTGAAAAGCTTTTCTGTGGGCTATTCCAGCGGTTCCAAGACTGTGCTTGTCCTCTCCAAGGCTCTGAGAGCTGTGTGTTTCAGCATCTCTGTTACCCAGCATAGGAGAAGCTCAAGCTTTCATTGTAGAGGAAACGTTGCCCGGAATATTCCGCGGTGATGCCTCCCATGGCAACCAGGGCTCCTGACAAAGAGATGGAAGCTCTGTGGTGTTTCCGGAATACAGTGATTTGGATGACGAGGGCTCAGGCAGCCACTAGAAAGTATCCTTCATGATCCCCACAGTTCTTTACATCTCTAGTGTGTTTTGCCATGTAACCTTTAGCCCTGAGTGGAGTCCCACTGAAGATGTAAGTTCTCCCCTGTAGACATGCAGCCAGGAACAGGCCAGCAAACACGTTTATGCCACCGTTGAGGTTAGGATTGCTGAAGGAAAGGAGACACTAAAGAAGTAAATTGGGTGATGGGTAATTATCAGCTGAAACTGTCAAGCTGCTATGCATTACAGATTTCACCTACTCTTTTGAAGGGTTGCCCCCGTTCCCTGCTTTAGGCCCACAGCCTTTGGAATAGGTTCCAGACCCACCAGGACCCTGAATAGGACAAGCGGTTACAGAAAATGAAATGGATTGATGGATGGATAGAATTGTACCCATTAAACTGTATTACAAGAGCAGCCAAATAGATAACAAGAATTACTTATGTTCAAATTGCCTTTGACCTAATTCATGTGGGACACACATCTGTCTGTTTTCCTATGAATGTCGCAGACTGTTATACGGCATTAATTCCTCTCCTGCAGAAGATAGTGTGGTGGGACTGGCACGTCCATCCAGTCTGGCTGCAGTTTCTTCCTCTGCTTAGTGCAAACTGCTCTTCCTCTGCCAGGTGGGCGACCAAATGAAGCTCCTACACAATTGCTGGAGTGAGCTGCTGGTGCTGGACCATGTGTCCCGGCAGGTCCAGCATGGCAAAGAGGGAAGCTTACTACTGATCACTGGCCAGGAGGTGAGGATCCCACAGAGCCGCCGACACACAGGAGGAAAAATACACCTATGCAGGCAGGATGGCTACTCCACTTCCAGTGGAACGTTTCTAGGTAGCCTAGCAAATTCAGAACGTAGAACCGTCCATGTTGCGAGGAGTCAGCTGTCGTGTTCATAATCTTGGGAAATGCTTTTGGGAGGAAAGTCCCCCCTAATGCAGAATGACTAATACAGATGTTTGCTCTTGTTTGCTTATGTTTGATTGCTTTCCCATAGATAACTTTTAACAGAACAAAAACAATGATCTGTTGTTAAAAAAAAAGCCCCTAGAATTTGCCAAAAAAACACTTTTAGGAGAAAGCAGGAGAAAATGGCTTGTGCTTCTGTTTACCTGTCGCTGTTAGCTGCCAGCTTCCGTTTCCCACACAAAAGACGGCACTGCGGTTATCCGTGGTCTGGATCGGAATCAAGTGCAGAACAGAGTTAAAGAAAACATTTAAAGTTCTCGAGGTTTGTGTGCAGACAGAAGCAGGGAGCCCAGTATGTAGAGGTGGGCTTGCAGGTGTTTCAAAAGGTCCGTCAGGTCTTCAGACTGAGCAGCCGAGATGCTGGCACTGGTGGCAGCTGCTGTCTTCTAGGGTCGCTCTTTCTGTTTTTAAATGAAATGACGGAACGAGTTTCCAGAATCTGCAGAGGCCCTGGCTCAGGATGAATGCAAACTCCTTCAGCTGATGTCGTCATAAACGGAAGACCTGGAACCGTCAGTGTTCCGTTGTGTCATTGTTATTGTGATAAGAGTAATACATATTGCTGGGGTATGTGTGACAGACATCTGCGGTATGTACGTGTGACATGCGCGTCACTGTTCCAGCTGGAGATCACTTCCATCACTGCGCAGGCTGGCTCCACGTTGAGCACCCTGGTCCAGAGGGGACAAGAGCTGGTGGGCAAGCTGCAGTCGCTGCAGGTGGACCGGAGGGAGATCACCTGCATCAAGTTCCTCGTCCTCTTCAATCCTGGTGAGTTGGCTCCTACGTGCATGTACAGTAGGACGGTGCTGGAGGTAAGCCAGGTCTCAGGAATGTCATTGGTTCTTTTCCGAGGAGGCCCTGTCGTGGCACTTAGGAGTGACACATCGGTGTGAACTGGTGGAGATTCTCTGTGAATATGAGTGTCCGTTCTATTAATGAAGCACCTAGAACAGACCCCTGCAGCACAGGGAAGAGGTAGGAATTGGCTCATCACAGCGCAGAAGATGTAGAGACTGTTTTGGTGGATAAAACGAAATGAATAATAGACTCTGCTACGTGTGTGAGGACTGAAGGGAGTCACCTGTTGGGTGGGCATCAGGATGACATCAGGATGACATCAGGATGACATCAGAGGTCACAGCAGGAAGAGATTCGCAAAAAAAAAAAAAAAAAACACTGGGTTACACAGATCTCAAAATTATGGACAGGAGACACTAACCAGCTGTCAAAAACCAGGGTATCCGCCACTCCTTCTCACCTATCCCTGCAAAATCAGATAAATGTAAAAAGATACACTGCCCGGCCATAAAAAATGAATTTTTAATTGGACGGCCTTTAGCTTTGATTATGCCGCACATTTGACACGGCATCGTTTCCACAGGCTTATGCAACATCTCACCCTTTATTTTCACCCAGATTTGCATTAATTTCTCACCGAGATCCTGTACTGATGAGTGAGTTGAACCTCTCTATAAAGCCTCCTTCAGGACGTCCCAAACACCTTCAATGAGGTTAAGGTCACAACTCTGTGGTGACCAAGTCATGCGTGAAAATGATTCCTCATGGTCCCTGAACCACTCTTTGACTATTCAAACCCAATGTATCCATGCTGGCATCCTTGTCCTGGAATATGTACATGCCAACAGGGAATAAAACCAACCATTGCTGATGGATGGAGGTGTAACCTGGTCATTCAGTAGATTCCGGTACTCAGCTGATTTTACTTTATTGCTGCATAACATTGCTGAGCTGTATTTGCTGATATAAATTAAAATGGCAACTTTTTTTTTGGGGGTGGGGGGGCGGGCAGTGTATTTCCATTCCTTAATCATTAGGAAAACCACAGCCTAGAATACAGAAAAGTAACATAAGAACATAAGAAATTTATAATTGCGAGGAGGCCATTCGGCCCATCAAGCTCGTTTGGGGAAAACTTAACTAATAACTCAGAGTTGTTGAAATCTTATCTGGCTCTGATTTAAAGGAACCCAGGGTTTTAGCTTGCGCTACACTAGCAGGAAGACTATTCCATACTCTAACTACATGGTGTGTAAAGAAGTGCTTCCTCAAATTAATTTTAAAATGTTCTCCCGCTAATTTTCACTTGTGGCCACAAGTTCCAGTATTTAAACTAAGATTGAAATAGACATTTAATGGAACAGCATCTTTTGTCTCCTTTGCTCGAGGCTAAACTGATTCAGCTCAGCTAACCTCTCCTCATAAGACATTCCTCTAAGACCAGGAATCATTCTTGTAGCCCTACATAGCAATAAATTGACCATACATCTTCTGATCACAGGCTGGTCAGGATTGTTTGGGGCGGGGGAGCAGGGGGGCTGGAGCCTGTCGCAGGCAGCATAGGGTGCCAAACCACTGCAGAGTACACACACACAAATTCACTATGGGTAATTTAGAGACACCAGTTAGCCTAACTGAATGCCTTTGAACTGAGGAGGAAGAACATGCAACTGCACACGCAGAGCAGAGGTGAGATTCAGATCCCCAACCATGAACATATAAGGAACATGTACACAGAATGTCAAACTGCAGTTGACATTTCTGATAGAATTCTCAGCCATTTCTCCCATGGAATTCCAGTTCAGCAGACAGTCTTCGGAGGCCAAAAAATACCCGTTTATTATCTGAATCATGCGTCCAGTATATGTGTCAACTGAGAATCCCCACACTGATCTTGCATCGCTCATGTATCTGGGCTAAGCTGTCCCATGCTTATTTGCTGGGGGGGTGGGCTGGGTGGAACTCTCTTTGAACCAAAAGTCAAAAACACAGGCCTCCAATCAGCCTTCGTCCTACACTTAGGCATCACTGGGAAGACCCATGAGGACTCAGAAGCGAAGGACTAATTTATTACAGATAACGCCTAATTTCTTTATTATGTCATATAGAATAGACACAGAACGCACTGGAATTAAGAGGACACTACTGTAATATATCACATGAACTCCAAAGACATTTATCTATTCGAATAGGCGACAGCTATTGTCTCAGCTGATTCCTGCTCTCAACAAGTACATGGATTTAATTAAATTTCGGGTCCCTTGAAAAGCCGGTTTGCACAAAGACGCACATGTGTGGTAATAACACTCAATATAGACTTAATGGTTTGGCCGATCATTTGATTTGCTGGCTAACATTCATGCGGTACCTACCGCGTGTGGGAGAGAAGCAGGCTTTTATCGCCCACATTCCCCCGAGCGACTGCAATTTAGACTCAGCCGGGCGGGGGACAAAAGACAGTTTAAATAATGAGAAAAGCTTGTTACGGACCGAGAATACTTTTCCATCTCTTCTCTCTGTCTTTCTCTCTCATCTCTCCGTCAATAGACACTGGATTATTGGGCTTCTCCATTCTCTTTTTGCCCTAAGCGACACTGAAAAGATTATTCAGAATATTTAATTAATGGCTGAATGCGCCTGCTAGCAGGACACGGTTGATCTTGAAAAGGAGTCCATTAGCGGGGCGCTTGCTTTTGTCGCGCGGCAGAGCCCCGTGCCCCCAAGTCGCGCGGTGCGGCGCGAGGAGCTCTGCCCGCTGCTGGGTTCCGCCCACGTAGGATGCGGCGCGCGCCTGCAGACGTTTGCGGGAATCAAGGTTCAGGGAGACGCTATGGGCGGCTGGGCGGACGTCAGTTTACGGGCCGGCACAATGGGGGTGGAAAATAATGTTGATGTGCAGATTTCATTCTCAACATTAAAATTATTTTTACTCAAAGGCAAAGTGAGGTTGGAGCCACACATGTTTAGAACGTTATAGGTTCAATACAGCTGATCAGGACTGTACAGAATTCTGATTCCGTGCGCCTCAGTGCTGCGTGACTCGTATAACTCCTTAAATTCTTGACCGCTGATGCTTCCTGAAGTGAGTCGGGTTAGGGTCTGCCTCATGTAAGAGGGTCTGCTCCGCGCTTCCATAGTTCAGCAGCAGTTCGCCTTCTAGAATTTGAACTGAACCATTCTTCCGGTTCTTTAGGTCCCGCCCAACTCTCCTCTTCATCCCTTCGCACTGACACTAAGACAATGCAGTTAACAGTTCAGACGCCTTTGTGCTCGTCATCTCCAGGGGGTGTGGATGAGCATATTACACCAAGAGCAGTTTGCCTATAAATGAAGAATTTTTAGCGGTTGTAATATTTTCAACCTTGCATTGACGTGGGCCATTAAAATGGGCTGTTTGTTCATATCCTGTTTGATTTCAGCCCTCTGACAGGCTAGCATGGTCCCTCAGGGTGACCCCTGTACCCTGTACCTTGTTCTTTCATTCGTATCACAGCCCTGTGCTGGATAAGCAGTATTGGGTGGATGTTTGTATCAGTGCGGTGTCAGCTCTCATTGGCAGGTCACCCTTCTGATGGGAATGGAAGCCGGTCTCTTCTCGCTGTGAGCTCTGCAGACTGTGAGCTCTGCAGACTGTAAGCTCTACAGACTGGAATTTAGGAATGTTAATTACAGACCTGATGCCCCACAAAGGCAGCTTTTTTATGGTGTTGTTCATGTGGATCTTTTTTGATGGTCTCTGCACTAACGAAAACGCGAGTCTCTGCACTAACGGAAACGCGAGTCTCTGCACTAACGGAAACGCGAGTCTCTGCACTAACGGAAACGCGAGTCTCTGCACTGACTGAAACGCGAGTCTCTGCACTGACTGAAACATGAGTCTCTGTACTAATGGAAACGCGAGTCTCTGCACTGACTGAAACGCGAGTCTCTGCACTAATGGAAACGCGAGTCTCTGCACTAATGGAAACGCGAGTCTCTGCACTGACTGAAACGCGAGTCTCTGCACTAATGGAAACGCGAGTCTCTGCACTGACTGAAACGCGAGTCTCTGCGTGTGCCATTCACCATAGCTATAAAAGGCTGCTTGCTGTCAGAAGGCTGATGGTGTTCTGCAGGAGAAGGAGTGCCTCATTTTGTCGAAAGGGAAACACACTTCTCTGATGCAGTGGAGCGCTCTCTGGCTGCTCCTGTTTGTATGACTAGGTGTTGGACCCGAGTGACTGATTCCTTGACCAGCTCACACTTTCTGTGTGTCTGTCTGTGTGTCCGTGTACCTTTGTGTGAGTCTGTATGCATGCGTGTACCTGTGTCCGTGTACCTTTGTTTGTGTATACGTGTACCTGTGTCCGTGTACCTTTGTGTCTGTCTGTGTGTATGTATGTGCCTGTGTCCGTGTACCTTTTTGTGTGTCTGTGTATATATGTCCGTGTACCTTTGTGTGTGTCTGTGTGTATATATGTACCTGTGTCCGTGTACCTTTGTGTGTGTCTGTGTGTATATATGTCCGTGTACCTTTGTGTGTGTCTGTGTGTATATATGTCCGTGTACCTTTGTGTGTGTCTGTGTGTATATATGTACCTGTGTCCGTATACCTTTGTGTCTGTCTGTGTGTATGTATGTGCCTGTGTCCGTGTACCTTTGTGTGTGTCTGTGTGTATATATGTACCTGTGTCCGTGTACCTTTGTGTGTGTCTGTGTGTATGCGTGTGCTTGTGTCCATGTACCTTTGTGTGTGTCTGTGTGTATATATGTACCTGTGTCCGTGTACCTTTGTGTGTGTCTGTGTGTATGCGTGTGCCTGTGTCCTTGTACATTTGTGTGAGTTTGTGTGTATGCGTGTACCTGTGTCCGTGTACCTTTGTGTGTGTCTGTGCATGCGTGTGCCTGTGTACCTTTGTGTGTGTCTGTGTGTATGTGTGTACCTGTGTCTGTGTACCTTTGTGTGTGTCTGTGTGTATGCGTGTGCTTGTGTCCGTGTACCTTTGTGTGAGTCTGTGTGTATGCGTGTGCTTGTGTCCATGTACCTTTGTGTGTGTCTGTGTGTATGCGTGTGCTTGTGTCCATGTACCTTTGTGTGTGTCTGTGTGTATGCGTGTGCTTGTGTCCATGTACCTTTGTGTGTGTCTGTGTGTATGCGTGTGCTTGTGTCCATGTACCTTTGTGTGTGTCTGTGTATATGCGTGTACCTGTGTCCGTGTACCTATGTATGGACCCATAGTCTACTGATCTACTGATCAAGAGGGATAAATCCACCCCCCCTCCGGTTGGCAAAACTGTCAACTTGTCAAAATTCCTTGATGCACCCCCACCCCCTTGATAGGGGTGGCAAAGCTCATGCTGGTATCATTTTAATTCAGTATCCCGAAAAATACTCCATAGCCTCACATGGCAGCAGAGTGGTTGAATGTGCTTTAATTTCCCAGGCAGGATGTAGACCTTCAGCAGGACGCCGATGCTGTGCAAGTGAAGACAGACGCGAGATGCTCGCTGTGTGACTCTGGCTGTGCAGAGTGCCGGAGGGATGTTGCGCTTCCTGGCAGCGTTAGCGCTTTAGCCCCCTTTATCTGCAGCCTGTCAGGCCCCCCCGCACCCCCTCATACCAGCTAAAGAGTTATGCCATTTCTTATTGCTTTTATGATATTACTTTTGCAGGGAGCTTCTTCTTGTTTTACTCTGGTCACTCCACCGTTTCATTCCCTGTTCTTTGTTATTTATTTATTTCTTTTACCTTTTCAAAGTTAACTTGAATTGCATTTTTGTTTTGAAGTGTAACGTTTTACTGAATTTTCTGTCACCAACTACACTTGTGTTTTACTGACTTTATTGTTTCTGTTTATTTTATGTTATTATAATACTGGATCTTCCCCTGGCAGGAAAAGTTCAAACTGGAAATGAAACTGAGGCCAAGGAAACAGCAAAGCTAATGAGATAATTAGGAACAAATAATGATAATGCTATTTAGAAAGCATTGCGGGAACTCGCTGTAACTAAAATCCATGCTAAATCTGCAGCGTGGAATATCTGACCCAAGTTTCAGAGTCAACCAATGTGTTTGAGTTTGTGGTGTTTTGCCCTGTGGTGATTTATTATCTAAGGCTAAATGTGACGCAGAGCGATTCCCACCCATTTATACGGTTGGATGATTTTGTTGTAGCAAATTCAGCTAAAACCTGCAGCTTAAAGGCTCACCCCAAAACCCTCTCCCCCTTTCTTACTCCCACCCCGGCCCCGCTCTCCAGACGTGAAGCTGCTGGAGAACCAGCAGTTTGTGGAGAGCGTTCAGGAGCAGGTGAACACGGCACTGCTGGAATACACGGTGTGCAGCTACCCGCAGCTGGATAAGTTTGGCCAGTTGCTGCTGCGTCTGCCCGAGCTGCGTGCCCTCAGTGTACAGGCCGAGGACTATCTGTGCTACAAGCACCTGAGTGGCGAGGTGCCCTGTAACAACCTGCTCATCGAGATGCTGCATGCCAAGAGGGCGTGTATCTGAAGCACCGCCCACATCAACCCCACCCCCCAAGCGGACTCCACCCCCAAGCCAGAGAGACTGAGTGCCCCGGTCGCTCATCCTCCTCATTCGCGGTCTCATGTTTCAGTTCTGCTATCTTGTATGTGCACAGTGACCAAATAAGCTCATGTGATGCCGCCATGGGGCTTGACGAGAGGCTCCGCCCTGTTTTCCCCTCAGTCTGGAGATAGATTCAGCTCCCTCCTCACAACATGAAATTCTATTCTTCTGTCTGACTATTTGGTCTTTTAAGTCACCAAAGTGCTAAATTCAGCCGTATTTCGACACCAAACACATTAGAATTTTTGTTTTAGAATTTGTATCACTGTTTTTTCTAACTTATAACTGCGTTTTTTTTTTTTTTTATCAATTTCTGACACCGAACTTCACTGTTAAGTTAATAACTTTGAAGGTATTAATGCATATTTGACCTTTTAAAAATGTGTTAGTTTCTTGCTCATTTCTTATTATTGTTTATTTAAGTGTTTCACATGATTTTAGTACTGAACACTTTCTCCTATGTTTCTAGTATTCCGGTGTTTTTACATGATAATTTAAAGAAATTACTGTAAGTCTGTAAGCATCTTAATTGTCAATGTAATTCTTTTTTGGAGCTGATGAGAAAAAGGTCATCGGGGATGACAGATGGGTGATACTTTTCCTTAGAAGGTTTGTTTAACTGTGTAGTAACAGCAGCAGATCATGGCCACTTGCACGGAAGACAATGTCACCAGCTGCATGCAATGCAAGCACAATGTCAGAGCAGTTAGGAAAAGCCGTACGTAGGAACTGGTAGGTAGGATCATCATTTTCAGTGAAAAATAATCCTTAGCTGTAGTATTATAAGTCACTTTAAAATATGAGGAATAAGATATTGTGACTTGATTACTGTACTCTTATATAACGATCTAAAGACCAGCTACAATGAAAACACACTATGCAAAATGTACCTACTTCATGAGCAGAAAGGCTTAGCTATGTATAGACGTATGCTTTCGGGAGCTGTGCGATGGCATTTTTTAATTGAATGAATTGATTGAAGAAACTTCTTTCAGTGTAAAACGCGATACAATGCCAGCATCACCATTGTTGTCCATTTAGACAGGTTATTAGATTTTTAGGGTAGGGGAGTGCATCATAGAGGGGGGGGTTATGGACGAGCTTGCTGAACATAGAAGGCGGCTTCAGCAGGGCTGTGCAGGTGCAGAACACCGTGCCACTCATCTGTGAGCATGTCGAGGTTAAAGGTGATGGCTGGTGGAGGAGGTCAGTGGTGGGCGGAGCTGAGGTGTACAGGGAGGGAGACAGAAAGCCCTCGTTTTAGTTGGACAGAGGGGCAGGCCCATGGGTGAAAGGTCGTCAGCACCGAGTCAATGTCCATGGATATAGACAGCAAAAATCACGTGTCCAGTGGCAGTCACCCCTTTAGGTGCCATTGGCAGCCACCTTGGGTGCCAACTTCTGGGGGGGGGGCACAGAAAAATATCTTGGCCAGGGAGGCACACAGGGTTCGACTGGCCCTGCACTTGAATTTTCTTTGCCAAACAAATTAAACCAAAAACCCCAATTTAATGTGCAAGCCCTGCTATCGTGAGGGACGCTGATATTCTCTGGCACTAGGTAGACAAATCTCGCGAATCTGGTCTTCATACCGATTCTGTTGTGAGGTCGTGCTCAACTGTGCAATTAAAAGGAAACTGCAAAATGCCTAATCATCTTCATCATCATCTTCAGCATGAAGAAGAATACCGGTCGAAAGATCGAGGAGAAACCAGCGAGCAGTTTGGGCATTGTGATGTTTCTGGGAGAGATAAGTGAAAGAACCCGGACGTGCACACATACGCACAAGCATACGCTAACAGACAGTGACTCGGTCACTCACCTGAGGGGGTCGTGCTTTCGTGGCTGAGTGAGATGTGTCACATTCATTCTACTCTGTGGGTGTCTGTGAATCATTCCGTCCTCCATCATCCTACTTGGTCTTGTGGAAATGTGCCGTTAAAACTGGTTTGTTTCCCTCTCTTGCTACATTCAGATTATTTCACTTCTTTCTAAATATAAAGATGTTCTGTTATAACAGGAGGGGTAATACTTTGAAAAGGAATAAATTAATGTGCTGTGAGAAATTTAATACCGACAGCACATGCAATGAGAGGCTAAATGGGCTTTTTATGGCAATGTCCTCATCTCGCTTTAGGTTTAAAAAGTGCAGAAACTTTTCTAACAGTACACTAGTTTGATCATGTGAAGGGCAGAACTGTGATATTTTAACATCAAATGTGTTGTAATTAAGCATATGACTCAATGTACAAATGAATAAAATGATGTAAATCACAACAGAGTTTAACACTTTTTGCATGGCTTCCCTTGGATTCCTTGTGGTTGTAGGCTGTGTGTGTGTCGGGGGGGGGGGGGGGAGGTGTATGATGTAGTATAACTGTAGACTGATACAGTATTTGTATGTTAGTGGATTTACAGTTAACCGAACTAAATTTAGCAGAAGCTAATTGGTCCGCTAATGGTTTTCAAAGTGGAAATGCTTCACTAATTAGTGGATGGAGTATTAGTGGAACCCTGCCTACCACCGGATAGTGGATAAACCAGATCAAGAATGTAAAAGTCCAGACCAAGATTTTGTTTCAACCAATCATTTGAGTACTCGGTGACTGTGACTCCATAAAAAAACATTACTCTAGAGTACATTATACTGTATTATTGTAGACTGATACAGTATTCCTGTAGAGTATGTGATATAGTATTCCTGCAGGCTGATACAGTATTACTGTAGACTGATATGGTACTACAGTACAGTGTATGATACAGTATTACTGTAGACTGTTACAATATTACTATAGAGTATGTGATATAGTGTTACTGTAGACTGATATGGCATTATTGTAAAATCTGTGATACAGTATTACTGTAGACTGATAGTGTTAGAGTGATATGGTATTACTCCAGAGTGTATAATACAGTATTCCTGCAGACTGATATGGTATTACTGTAGATGTACGATGTGGAATTTCTCTAGACTGATGCAGTATTACTATATAAGGTTATGGTATGGCTGCAATCATTGAGGCCCTCCTGATTGTCCTGTGGATACAGGCATCAAAACCAAAAGCTCAGAACAGAATCACAAAGTTATTTTAATACTTCTAGCCACCTGGTCCGACAGCAGTTGTGTAGTTGAGATGGTAGTGTGGGATCTCCGAATCCAGCATGATTCTGCCGCCGAATCGCTGACACCCTCCTGGTCACGCTCGCCCAGGCCCTCAGCTCATCTTCCTGCCTTCCCTCCTCATCTCCAACTTCAATGGTTTTAAACACAAAAGAAAATATAAAAGATCAAATGTGTTTCAGGCCAAATTCTGCTGTAATGGTTTTAAATCAATAAGCGCAATCCAGCAAAGCTGTGCGCGCTCCTCAAAATTTTAATTTGGGTTTCTTGCTCCCCATTCAGAGCCCGGAGAAAGGCCCAGATGGTAATTTCAGAAAGTGAAATGTCTTTCTCTTCTTCCTCCGGAGCTGTGTTCATTTTCCTTTGTCTGACCTTCGAGGTCAGCCCAATTAACGTGGCGTCGCAATAACCGGCGGCACAGGGGCCTCCGACTGCTGCAACGCGTGAGGAAAAAAATGAAACTCGACACATGGTTAAGGACTATGGACTGTTAAGAAAAATAAGTCTATTTAATGGCCATTCAGGATGCGATGACGATTCAAAACAATGACAATATATAGAAGACAAACCAATAACTCCAGAATACAATGACTGTCAGTTGAGTGTACAAACAGGTTTTATTTCTATGAAAATAAACAAACGTACAGCAGTCTCAGATTCCTTTAAGTGACAAACCCTGAAAAGGGTCTGAATAAAAATTTGATCTGAAGCTTCTTGGTTCAAAGCAGGTCAAGATTCAACATGGAAAGAGACAAAAGGCATCAATCTCAGTGAAGATACCCACTAATATCAACTAAAAACAGATGATAAAGCTCTCAGACACCAGCATCTAGCACCCATGACCTACAGACAATTCTTGCAGGCAGAACTAAGGTTATCAATACCACTACTGTGCCATACACTGTAACAGTCACAATGAAATTGCAGACAGTTTCAGGTTAGGAGTGAGAGCTACGGACAGCTGACATCACATGCCCACCACTCTCTCAGTCACGGCAGGTGGGGGGTGTTTGCTCATATTGCACAATGACAACAACAAACCATGGTTGCTCATAGAATAAAGCAGCATCTGCATATTTTAGCCAATGAGTCCTGTTCACCAAAATCTACTTCAAGAAAACAGAGAAGAAAACAGACATGGCAGGCTGTACTGGATGGAGGTCTTGAGGATCGGTCTGGGCTGTTTCCAGCTCTCTTTCAAACCCTCCATAAAAGCTGGTGTTTCTCCCCAGATAAAAAGTCATTAACGCCATTTCAGGAGATCAGGCGATGTCATACGCTAGCATGGCACATGCAGACCAAATTAGTGGCTTTCATTTGTTAACTTATCACTGGCGTGGTGGTCCTTTGCGCGTCTGGGTGCCCCCAGCCCTGTCGTGAAGTTAGCATGTCGTCCCCTGTTAGCGTGTCATCTCCCATGTTAGCCTGGGCTACATACTGGTTCTCTGGTTTTCTACCCAGTTAAAAACACTGTGTTCAGGGAAACTGGTTACTCCTCAGGGTAACTAGTGACTCTAAGCATCCTCAGTGTCCCACTAAAAGATCATCCAGCGCCTTCCGGGACCCTAACCCTAGAAAAATGGTTATTTACAATGAACAAATGGGTTAGGACTGTTCCTCCAGGAACATGAAGAGCTTGTCTATATGATGACTGGAGCAGCAAGCGAGGTGTGAAACCGAAGGCTTGTTGGAATGTCCTCATTCTGCGGGGCTTTGGATTTCAGAGAGCCACCTCTTCCCGCCTGTCCTCCAGTGGCCCTGCGATTGAGTCCCGGCAGCCTGGTGGTCCTGTGAATGTGTCCTCGCCCACCGCGGCCACCATGAGTGCTGTCCGTGCTCTGGTTGCTCAACAACCTACACATAGATTCAAGGTTCAGGAGATTACTGTTATATGCACACAAAACAGTCAGTTACACCACACAATCCCTTCGGCCCCCGGTAACATATGCAAAAATTAAGCGTGTAAATATTAAGGTGCTTCAAAAGACAAATTCAAAAAGAAAACAAGTACAATTATGAAAATAAATAGGTGCAATATAAACATGCAACTGAAATATTCTTAAAAGCATTGTCCTGTTTGAACACGGATGGGTACACAGCCGGTCGGGAGGAGACGGTGTAAGAGGTATGCATTTTTGGCCTCTTTGGCCAATGAGAGCATGCCGCTGGCTGTCGAAATGGCGAACGTGTACGTGGGAACCCGCCACAGGACGGCAGTCGTGGTGGGCAGGTCTGCTGCCAGCCGACATGCCGCTCAGCCAGGGCGTCTCGGGCGGGGGGCCTCGAGCGGGCAATGGGAAGAATGGCATAGCAGCAGCATGAGGGGAGCAGGTGCTCGAGTGTGTGTTATCGCAGACGCCTGAATGCGTTTTTCCCCCGTCGGGGAAAATGAAGCCTTTCAGCGCGTGTGTGGCTCAGCGCTGTGACTTGGTGCCACGTGGAGGATGGAGAGCCACTCTACAGCCATTAATTGGTCTTTTGACATAAAGGGAATCGCCCAACAATGCTAATGGCGCCCGTGACAAATGATGCCGGCCATGCCGGAAACTTCCTCCTCCGCCGCCATGCGAAGGTCCCCTAACACAGATTGGACGTGTTGAAGAGAAGTCCTTGAGGACCCAAAGTACTCCCCCCACCCCAAAAAAAGGGAAAATGACAACAATGCCAGGCGGTAAACCGATAATGAGTGTGCTTTCAATGGTCCTTCCACTCCATAGCACAGACAGCCGTACCCAAACAGAAGACTTCTCGTTTTGGAGATGAATTGTTCCAGCATGTTGAGGTGCTCATGCTTTCCAGCCTGTTTCTGAAACAGCGCCAGATTTCGTTTGCAAACATCAACTGTCTGTTGATCCCACAAACCCCGGCATTGTGCTATTTCAGCGTGTCGTCGGCTGAAAACGGGCATTTGCTGGGTCACTCTCATGTCCTTCTGTTTGCTTTTCACTCTGAGCAAAAATTCATTTCCACCCTTAGCCAAACATTTACGAAGAGGGCATGAGGGAAGCATCTATGGCAGCAACTTAAAGCTGGGTTGTGACTACATTATAAACTGTAAAATTGTCCATATGCTAATCACGAGCACTGCAATGCCTTGTGGGTAAGATATTCCTGTTCAGGGACTTTCTTGGTCAACAATTATTAAGAAAAGAAAAGTAAGAAACGGCCAGATAATCACAGAAACAGAATATTATGGAGTAAAGACATTTATACAGCATTACTGGACAAAATTACACAATAAATAAATGTTTCCAATTGGTTTGCACTTACATTATTTGGGGTGTTCCACAAAGCAGGATTTTTCAGATAACTGGATTAATTTAACCTTCCTGTGGTGTTTGGGTCGGCACTGACCCGTTTGTAAGCTTAAAATGCATAAAAGCACCACATAAATTTGTGTACTGCATCAAGGACTTTTGACTTTGAACCTCTATTTAAACAAAAAAGAAAAAAATCCACTAAATCATAAATGCTCTGGTCAACATTATAACGGCTCTGGTGTTGGGGTCGGCACCGACCCCCTTTTTTAGTTTAAAATGCATATAAGCACCACATATATTTGTGTACTGCATCAGGAAAGTCTATTTAAAAAAGATTAACACATAAAAAAAATCACTAGGCAAGGCATGCCCAGACATGCAAGGCAAGATAAGACCAATTCAGTTTATTTAATTCACTTGAGGCTTATTTTACCATTATTTTTTTATTTAAAACGAGGTATGCTGCCAAAAGAAAGGTCCACAAAGCCACACCAAAAATATTAAAACCAATCTTTTCATGGGTAAAGAAGCCTAACAAGGTAACCAAGAGGTAAGAAACAAATTGGATGATAAATAATTGTTTTGAGGGTATTTTATGGCTGATTTCAGACACTGGCCGGCACTGACCCGTCTAACATAAGAGACGTGTACAGAAAGCTAACACAGGACGAAGGTTAAGCTCTTAAATCATGACTGCCCAACATGAATGCTTCTCACCTCTTATTAATGAATCATAACTTCTATCTTTAGTTAGCTAAGCTAACTGAGAAATCCTGCCTGGTGGAACAGCCCACTGGTCTACTGTAGCACATGTTCAAGAACGTTTGAGAGAAAATCCAAATAATTTCAGGGAACTTACAGGATTTGAGGATTTAACGGACCCAGTTGCTGCAACAGGTCATGACTAGAAAAATACGGAGAGCTTCATTTTCTGTGCAATTACCACTTCATATGCAACCATTTTGCGACCATAAACAAACGCTTATGGGCGCTTCGGAACGCCGACGAGGTGACGGCGGTTGTTGGCATGGGAAAATGAGAAGATATCGGCTTGAATCTGGGTTGTGACTGAGACACAGACCAAAAGCTCACCTCAATTACACACGTCGCTAGTCGGGCGGGAAATAATGTAAGGGCAAAACACTTAAATGCATACCATACACGAACGAAAGAAGCCGACTAATGAGTCAAAGTTAGCATTTCTTGCCACCTCTGGGGTGATATGCATTATTAATTAAGTGGCATAACCTTGCCTTTCTCCCGCTTTAGCCCACGCGCAGCAATCACCTTGAAATACCGGCGTGTGAATGGCGGCGTTCGCACGCGCCGCACGCGGACCAGCCGCGCAGCGGCACCGGGTTCTACCGCACATTCAATTCTCTGACTTACCTGAAGGCTTGAACGCTGTCAATTGAACCACCTGATGAAGAAAAACAACAACACATCAAAAAAGCAATTAAAAGAAAGGACATTAGCAAATGTGCCTTTCCAGAAATATCCAGAACAACCGTACTTTCTTTAGCATAATGACCGTAATGGCTTGCAGAACATCTCTTAGCCACACAAAAATGGTGACTTTTATTCCGCCTAGCTTTCACAGTCATCGGTAACTAGTAATTTTGGTTAGATCTCGGAAATTTAAATAGCGTCACGTGTGTGTAGTGCACGTCTGTTAATGCACATACAGCAGTATGTGCTTAATTTTGTATTTAATCATCATTAAAACTTATCTAACTTAAAAGCTCTTTATCCCAGATGAGGACTGCAGCTCATCACATTTCTAAGTTAAATGTTTTGATACGTGCTAGAGACTGATTTTTTTTACATTTTTTTCATTTTCATCTGGAAGCAGCCTGTTAAACAATAAGTAAATCCTATTGTATTGATCTATCTGTTTTCCAAGCCAGTAAAGGGTTCGGGTGAACCTGGAGCCAATGACCCAGGAAGTAGAGGGAGTGAGATGGGGTGATACCGGGCCGCTGCAGAGAACACACATGTGCGTATACATGGGGGTAGTTTACAGTCACTAATTCTAATGCCACATTTATGATATACGGGAAGAAACTGGAGTGCAAGACAGAGGCCCAAGTTAACACAGGGAGCACATGCACACTGCACACACAGTGCACACACACAGTGCACACACACAGTGCACACACACACACAACATTGGGATTCAAAGGTCAAACCCTGACGGTGCCAAGCAACAGTGCTACAGACTGTGTCACTGTATCGAGTTGTTGATAAATGAAATAGCTTATTATGCATATTGGTTGGGCTGTCCATCCAGAACGCTTCCCTCACTGTGCCCAAGACTGGCTGGGCACAGGCGTGCAGCCTGGCACGCTAGGTGGTACGGGAGGCGTGACAAAGGGACATAGATCAGTTCAGTAGTTTAGGTTACGCGCCCTGCTTAGGGGTACAAAAGAGGAGTCCCAGGTGTAGTAAAGCTGCCTTCTAATCCATGGGGCTAATGTCCTGTGCAGCCACATCTGTCTCCATTATCAGTACATAATTATTATTATTATTATTATTATTATTCCATGTTCTTCCCCAAGTGGAGGAGTTTAAGTATCTCGGGGTCTTGTTCGTGAGTGAGGGAGGGATGGAGCAGGAGATCGACAGACGGATCGGTGCGGCGTCAGCAGTCATGCGGGGGCTGCATCGGTCTGTCATGGTGAAGAGAGAGCTGAGCCAAAAGGCGAAGCTCTCGATTTACCAGTCGATCTACGTTCCTACCCTCACCTATGGTCACGGGCTGTGGGTAGTGACCAAAAGAACGAGATCGCGAGTACAAGCGGCCAAAATGAGTTTCCTCGGCAGGGTGGCTGGGCTCTCCCTTAGAGATAGGGTGAGGAGCTCAGTCATTCGGGAGGGACTCAGAGTAGAGCCACTGCTCCTCCGCATCGAGAGGAGCCAGGTGAGGTCGCTCGGGCATTTCATTAGGATGCCTCCTGGACGCCTCCCTAGTGAGGTGTTCCGGGCATGTCCCACCCGGTGGAGGCAGACTGTGTGTCTCAGCTGGCCTGGGAACGCCTCGGAATTCCCCCGGAGGAGCTGGATGAGGTGGCCGGGGAGGGGAAGTCTGGTTTCCCTGCTTAGACTGCTGCCCCCGCGACCCGACCCGGAAGAGCAGTATAAGCTGGATGGATGGATTATCATTATTATTATCACTCAAGGTACTATGATTAATGTAGTAATGCATCATTATGACCACTTACTTATAAACTGCTATATAAGCTGTAACGTGCTAATCAACTCCTACAAGGGGGCTTCGCTGATATTTAATAACAATCAGGCACTGCTGCACTGCACACAGGTTCCAGGGCTCTGCAGAGATTCCTGTATATAAATGCCACAAAGCATGAACCATCCATTCTTCTCCCAACCGCTTAACCGGGGGAAGGGTCATGGTGGGGCCTGGAGCCTATTCCAGGCAGCACAAGGCACAAGGCTGGGGAACAGCCAGTGCATCAGAGGGAACAAGCACTAAGTCCACAGGCATCTATAAACACCAATTATTTGAAAGCGTGCCTTTGGACTAGGGCCTGGCGATACGGCCAAAAATGTCACAGCGATAAATATGCTCATTTCAGTCGATATTGACATCAACACAATGAATGTCAAAAGGTTATATCTTTCGGGTTTAAAGGCTGATTTTTGCTCCTGAGTTGAATAAACCTATTCTTTATCATTAGAACGTGACAAACACTTACCAAACAGCATTTCACATCTCACAAGTCTGAGACAGAAGTAAAATTAGTTATTTTAGTCAGTACCGATAAAACGCCACCACTGGCAATCTTCCTATACGTCCATAATTCTCCGTGGATTATTACTGTTCCTCATGGACTGAATTTTACTGTGTGTGAACTTTCCCTTTGGATTTCGCTGGATTACCTTCATTGAACGGGTTGCTTTCTGGATGATTCTCCCGGTAACCCCCCTCCCCCACCCGTTTTGTGTATTTATGGCTTCATTCAAACCCCCAAACCTGGAAGTGTGAGGTGACAGTTACTCACCGAGCCGCCATGTTGCCCTACACAGGATTATCCTTTGTGGCAAAATATCAAAACACCAGCACTCCCAGCAGAACATGTAGCTTGATGGATGAATGGACACACTGGGAAAGTCTCCATGATATCTCTGTTTGCCTACAGTCTTTCCTCCTTATCAAAATTTTCCAAAACTTATATAAAAATGAAGCAGTGGACTTCCTGGATATAGAGTAACCTCTAAGTGCGTCTGTGGTAAGATGAACTCATCGACGGTGGGGATTCCGAAGCCGGAGCAGGAAATGCGTTACTAAGCTAATGTAAAATTTTACAGAAGACTCGTGAATTTCAGGCTGGCTTCTTGCTTATAAGCTGACATGCCTTACTCAGCAAAGTTACGAACCTGGTCTGCTGTAGCTGGTCGCAAGGAGAAGCTCACCATGTGGTCCTTCATGAAACTCTCTGAAAGACAGGAGCAAACATAAACATGAATGGCGACCACTATAGCCAACACTCAGGTCAACAAGGACAGTCCCTAACGGAGTTGGAAATCTTCACGTTGGACACACCGCACTCCCAGTCGTCCACTTCTGAGAGCCAAGGTCAGACTGTGACATGCGTCAAGTACCATGACTTAGAGGTTGGTCAAGTACCATGACCAATAGGTGGGTCGACGTGTGTAATTGAGGTGGAGTGGATCAGAGAGTCACATGCTACTCACCGTTCTGGATGACCACTGACCCGGAAGTGGGCACGCCTCCTTGTCCTGACGTGTCACTGGTCTCGGGGCTGGACACGGCACATGCACCGCAGGCCCAGGAAGTATTTGGAGTCCTCTGGGAGGGCAGGAAGCCAATGGGCTGGGAGCAGTTCTGGAAAACCAGTAGAAAATAGCCCTAAACACTAGCTGCCCAATCAGCATACCCTGACCGAACAACTTTCACCCAATCAGATAACCTACTGTAAAAGATAATGCCTTTCTCTTCTCCTGGATTCTCGTGATGGCAGTCCTCACCTAAATGGACAAAAGAAAAAGCAGCTGAATGCTAGCATGGTATATAATAGCATTCACTGAATGCGTACACATATAATATCCAAGAATACTTCAAAAACAGGGTGAATAATGCCTGTCAAAGGAAACGACATCCTTAACAACGTGAGCGGAACGTTAAGGGTTAAGGTACATGTCGCTTCCCATATCTTCATATATAGTTCTATAAAATGACAGTCAATGCTGGTGAACGTAGAGAGGACAAAATGGCAGAAAGTGCTGCTTGTCTAACAGCTTGTTTTCGAAATAAAACTAGAAATGACATTCTGCTATATGAATCACAGCCTCACTGCAGTTTTCTGTCATGTTTATGTGGGCGTTACGTTCCGCCTTCAAACTGAAGAGCCACCCACACTGTATGTGTCTAATAAAATTACTTAAACTATGTATAGCATTTAGTAATAAAGTTTTAGATAATGTGTTGACCACAGTAGTAGGGATGTTGCTCTTGAAAGCAGTCCAAAGGAGTTCAAAGGAGTTTTACACACTCACTGACTCTGGTGCACGTTTTGCGTACAGCTGTGTGCTCACCAGGCGTCTCTCGTCTACGAAAAGTTTAGGCAATATGAGATCCTTTCAGACGAGAGCACCTCACAGTAAAGCCATGAGCTGCCGTGTCTCGGAAATGTGCGTCCTTGGACTAGAAACAAATCATCAAATCAGATCTGTGGTTTGCCATTGTTAGCAAGGAGACTTTAGCGCGTAAATCGGCGCCTCCGGACGCTTTTGTCCTGCGATCTCGAGTGCCTGCTGGAGGGTTCTCCATCAGCCCCGACCCGCGCAGCAGAAAGCTCATCACCAATCAGTTGCCTACCTCGCTGTTGTAAATGGCGTACACCAGGAATATGTACAGACCCTGCAGGGAGGAAAGAGCGAGTTAGTATAATGCAAAGGGCAAGCATGGCATGTAAAAAGACCGCTTTGCGCAGAGAATAAACAAGTAATAAGATGTGTAGAATGGAACCGATTTCTTTTTGGACAATGGAGACTGTGACCCCAACCTGGATGAGTAGAGTTGATGGGATTGACTGTTGGGTTAGCTGTGTTGAAACACTACTGCCCTCTGGTGCACATCAACTGCTACTGCACAAGATAACCATTCCCGCAGAAAGTCAAATGAAAGGGAGATATTCTTTATGGAATTGTTCTTTGTCATGTTTTCAGCACACTTTTCTGTTTGTGTGCTGACACTAGGGACGTGCAATAAGGCAACTCTCAAAAGCGCAATGCAGTGATACGAAGTGAGAGTCTGATCAGGCAGGAGAAGTGCAACACATCATTAGAGAGAAGGGGCCTACTTCAGAAAAATGTGGGGAGGATTTCTGTGGGTATGTATACAAGCATTGTCAATGCATTATATGTGTGCATGAGTGTGAGTGCATGAGCGTGAGTGCGTGAGTCTTCTGTACGCATGTGTACCTGTGAGCGTGCATATGGGTGTATGTCGTCTGTACGTATGTGTACCTGTGAGCGTGCATATGCGTGTATGTCTTCTGTACGTATGTGTACCTGTGAGCGTGCATATGGGTGTATGTCTTCTGTACGTACGAGTACATGTGAGCGTGCATATGGGTGTATGTCGTCTGTACGTATGTGTACATGTGAGCGTGCATATGGGTGTATGTCGTCTGTACGTATGTGTACCTGTGAGCGTGCATATGGGTGTATGTCTTCTGTACACACGAGTACATGTGAGCGTGCATATGGGTGTATGTCTTCTGTACACACGAGTACATGTGAGCGTACATATGGGTGTATGTCGTCTGTACGTATGTGTACATGTAAGCGTGCATATGGGTGTATGTCTTCTGTACGCACGAGTACATGTGAGCGTGCATATGGGTGTATGTCTTCTGTACACACGAGTACATCTGAGCGTACATATGGGTGTATGTCGTCTGTACACACGAGTACATGTAAGCGTGCATATGGGTGTATGTCTTCTGTACGTACTTGTACATGTCAGCGTGCATATGGGTGTATGTCTTCTGTACGCATGTGTACATACGAGCGTGCATAGGGGTGTATGTCTTCTCTACGCATGTGTACATACGAGCGTGCATAGGGGTGTATGTCTTCTGTATCCACGTGTACATGTGAGCATGTATATGGGTGTATGTCGTCTGTACGTATGTGTACATGTGAGCGTGCATATGGGTGTATGTCTTCTGTACGCACGTGTACATGTGAGCGTGCATATGGGTGTATGTCTTCTATACGCATGTGTACATGTGAGCGTGCATATGGGTGTATGTCATCTGTACGCACGTGTACATGTGAGCGTGCATATGGGTGTATGTCGTCTGTACGCACGTGTACATGTGAGCGTGCATATGGGTGTATGTCTTCTGTACGCACGTGTACATGAGAGCGTGCATATGGGTGTATGTCTTCTGTACGCACGTGTACATGTGAGCGTGCATATGGGTGTATGTCTTCTGTACGCACGTGTACATGTGAGCGTGCATATGGGTGTATGTCGTCTGTACGCACGTGTACATGTGAGCGTGCATATGGGTGTATGTCGTCTGTACGCACGTGTACATGTGAGCGTGCATATGGGTGTATGTCTTCTGTACGCACGTGTACATGAGAGCGTGCATATGGGTGTATGTTGTCTGTACGTACGTGTACATATGAGTGTGCATAGGGGTGTATGTCTCCTGTATGCATGTTCTTTCATTGAGGTCAGACATCACAGACGATTCCCCCAGCTGATTATACCAGCATGCAGTCCTCCCTTCAGACAAATTTATACATTTATCAGCCCTTTATCTCCTTCCCCTGGACACTGACAGTAAATCTAAATTAACAAGCACCTTGTGGAGGGTCAGTGGGGGGCCAGGCACCTCTTGTTATTAATTAAGAGGCCGGCCATAGTAGGAGCCAGGCTGGCAGCAGCGAGAGCCAGAGGAAGTGCCCCCCAAGGCAGGTCTGATTTATGCGGCACGTGGGCGTGGCTTATCGCAGGCTTGATAACGAGGTGAATGGTGGATGGGGCCAATGGGCTAGGCGCTGAGACTCTGCCCACTCTGGCCTGCCCTTCAGAACTGCTCTCTTCCACCATCCCTCCACTCCCCGGTAGTGTACCCCCCCAGCCACGCCCTGCCCAACATTGTACATCACCTATACACACGTACACACACAGACACACTCATACACAGGTTTGTAATTATATCTTTGTGCGGACTCTCCATTCATTTCTATGGGGAAAACTCTTAATTCCAACATGACGACCTTAACCCCTACCCAGCCCTACCCTTAATCATTAGTAAACAAACAACCTGAAAAATGGTCCCCACAACATCAAAATAACTGATTTTTATTACATTCTGGGCATTTGCCCCCCACAATGTAATATAAACCTAATCCACACACACACACACACACACACTCAGGTATGAATGCTCATCGAGTAGATAGTCGGGGAAGCATGCTCACCTGGAAAGCATTGAGGGCAATAAACAGGTAGGCAAGAACCACAGACAGGTGCACCAGGATCCCGCAGAGCCAGGTCAGGCCAAGCACGGGGAGCAGGATCAGGACGGGTCGGGTCGCAGCCCTAAACAAGCCCGAAGACAACGTCAGCAGAGCCACTAGGCAGACACCAGCCGTCGCTAATGACGCAAGGAGCAGGAGCATTACTACTAACGAATTCGCGTATCCACCAGGAGCAAAATAACTGTGACACAGACGTGGTTTATTCACTAAAAAGTACGTTATGTCTAAATCATATTGTTATTCCCAATTTTGCGCTCCGCCGACATCATTTCAGAAAGATTCCTCTCGTTCTTTAAGCATTAAGCAGATAATCTGATCTGTTTTGGTTCACGAATGTGTGTGTGTGGGATGTTATTCAAACAAAAATCACTGCGTAGGCCAATGGATATCATGTTTTTTATATAATCACTATTATAACGTTTTTTGTGTAAATTAATACTTTTTTCCTGCTACAGCTACAATAATGAAATTCGCTAATTAACAGACAAAACAAATACGCTCATTAATTCATTTTCCACACCCGCTTGCCCTATGCAAGATACGTTTTTATCTACGAATTATGTCATTGGGTTCGGGCTGGAAAGTAGAGGCGGAACGCACGGGAGCGCGCCAAGCTGCGGACTCGAACACCGGCGGTACTTCTCTCCCACGGGGACGCGAGGCGCGCCTCAGGTTCGGATCTCCGCGAAAGCCGCCATTGTTTCTCCACAATGCGCTTCCCGGATCTGACAGATTGAATTTTCACCCTTCAGCCGCTAACGCAAGGACAAAATGAACAAGTCCATTTCTCTGCATGTCATCTTTAGTCACATTCGATGGAAAGTTCAAACGAATTCGGAAAAAAATGTTTTAATTGAGTTTAGCCAAAGAACCGCGAGTTCTAAAATATTTTACAGCTCAGAGTCAATTTGAATGACTCGGAGTTGCCAAATGACAAATACCCTGCCGTCATTTATTTTCCTGTAACATCTTATTTAATATTTGCTGCATTAATAAATGTGCCCGGCTTAGTCACGGAGGTCATTCTGCTGGTGTTTAAAAATGCTCTTAAGCTGAATTACTCCAATAAAGCATCTCTCTGTGCAAATAAATAACCCTGTGTGCTATTTAGGATAAGGCCATCAGCTAATACCAAATGCCCTTTTATCGGAAAAACCAATGCTACTTTTTAAAAATCTGAAAAACATTGGCTGAGTCGCTGAACAGTAGTATTCGGTGTGTTAAAACATGTTTGGGTTTGTGCGGGTAAAGGGACGTGTGTTAGGCAGCGTGTGTAGCGCTAGATTAACATGTCTCTGAGGAAAGAAACATTTCTAGCAATGGAAAGATCCGCTCTGTGTGGGAGTTTCTGTGCAAAAGCTCCTGTATGTGTGTGTCTGTGTGTGAGTGTGGCTCTGAGAGCGTAAATGTCCGTAGCTGCGGGTGTATGTGTGTGCCTGTTTGGCGCTGTGAGTTCAGACAGATCTTCAGACTGTACGTCAGAGAGCCCAGCTGTTGTGGTGTGAGACAGTGTTTGTGCCCATATAGGCTAAACAGTATGTACAGAGTGGGGTACAGCACACCTCCTCCGTGCAGAAGCAGCTCTGCCCGGAGCCCAGGTGCGACGCTGATAAGCACCGCTACACCCCCGCCTGAGCCCCCCCACGCTGGCTCCCTAAATCCGGGGAGTTCCAGCCTTTTTGCTTCCCGTCTTCTCCCTCCCTCGCTTCTCACATCAGGAGGAGCCCTTTGTGAAGAACCGACAGTGAAGACGCACCCCCCCCCCCCAGCTGATGGGTGTCCAGGGAAGGCTTTGGGTCTCCGGGAAGCTGGGACTCTCTTGGGACAGGGGTGTCAGCAAAAGTGTGGGAATCCTGCACATGTGTTGGTGTTTCACTATTGCATCGTTACCTGCGAATCTCGTGCCTCACTATGCCAGCAGCGCACTTTCCCGGCGTAAAGCCTACTTCATACTTCACTTCTCTGTGTGCACGTTTGTACGTACTGCATTTGTCCGTGAATGCGTACGACTGTAATCAGGAATGGTGTTCCATCAGACCAGCAGTGGGCAGATGTGTTGCAACAAACACAAATACAAGCGGTGTAGTGAAACAGCTAGACTTTTTATGAAGAGTTTTACTCTGAGTAGCCTTATGTGGGTAATAAGGTAATATGGCATTTTTGAAATCCTTATGACAACACTTGCTGGGACCATCTCCTTTCTCCACGACCGGCAAATTTTATTGCCAAGATTTAAAAATGCTACAGAAGTGTTGCTTCTGAAAATATTTTATACGGTACAAAGTCTGGACAGTATGGAAAAATGAGATATCTGGTCACCTCTGCGCCTTCTACAACAACAACCATTCTTCTCTTTTGTCAATGACCACTGCTTTGTGAGAGTTAGTGCTGCCACCTACTGGAAGCATCTAGTCAATTTCCTGGCACAGGTGCAGTTGATGCATATGATGGCGAATTTACGTCACTCATCCTGTGCACGGCCCGTAAGGCCACGCAGAAAAGCGACGTGTAGACTGGCCTTCAGTCCCAAACTGTACCCATTCCCTACTCCAAGCTCTCCAGCAGATCTTTATATGTGAAATATCAGCTGCAAGGACTGAGCTGCTGGGGAAGAAGAAGCATGCAGGAGCATTTAAAAGCACAATGCGAGGAGTGTTTGTACTTGTAACTCACCAAACGAGGCCAAGGGCGTGCAGCCGAGAGAGCGAGCTGGGCGTCAGCATCTTGGCCCGGCGCCGAGCGCTGGAAACGGTCACCACGACAACCCGCCACAGTACCACGGCATTAACCTAAGGATGAGCAAAGGCTGTCAGGAACAGATCCGTGGATGGCGGCTGAATAAAATTTACACATGGAGATGTGATGATGTCAAACTAGACGCAACCCTCTCAAAATCCCGCCATGGCTCCTTCTTCACCTTCTGTAAGGCAGTTCTGGCTCCGCTGAGCCTCGGTATCCAGCCTCGTAACAAACCACACACTCCAGTCGACCCGTCTAACAGTTAATCTCTACTTGGGTTCACCCAGTGTCCTCTGTTGAAGAGAGCCAGGGGTCCTGCTGGGTGAAAATCGGGCAGCACTGCTCATGCTTGGTGCTGCAGGTTGGGAGCGATGTTGTACCGACCTTAAATACATAACCATGGTTTGCTCTGCACTCTTGCTTATAGAAGTTCCTGCATGTGTTTATGTTTTGTAAGGGAGATATAAAATAGCTAGAATATGGTGGTAGAATATGACGACATTCATGTGCTTTATGAAATTAATGTTTTTTTGTCATTTGTACAATTACATTGAAATGTATGAGTTTTCATGTGCTTTGCCCTCATTTTTAAGACAGACGCATATCGAGGTGAGAGTCCAGGGTTAGACTTTTAATCCAGCATCCCCAGGGCCTCCTTCAAGGACTGCATAGACATGTGTTTACTCCCCTGAGCACGGGATTCAAACCAGCAACTTTCCAAACCTTCTGAGTGACGTAAGTTTGCGTTCAAATCTTTTTCTCGTCTCAGAACGCCCACCCTGCCACACCCCAGAGGTCTGCCCAGTGGACTGGAAATGCCAGAACAGGAAACCAGCACACAACTGTGACTTACCGACAGAACGAAGAGGACAGGTCCTGCAAAGGCCCAAATGGTGTTATGCTGCACGTTGAGCCAGCAGCGGTCGTCTGCTTTGTACTTGCCAAAGGAGACAGCCAAGGTCAGGCCGACGACAATAACAGGACACCCTATACGGGGGGAGCACAACCATCAGAAAGCAGGCCTCTTTGAACAATAGCAAATATCACCTTTTTGCTTTAGTACTGAAAATATGTCAGCAGAGTAGAATAAAGACGCCAATAACACAATATAAATACGATTTAATTGGTCAGTGACCCCCCCCCCCCCCCCCCTCTAAAAAGCCTAGTATTCGGAATGTTCTGATTGGCTTTTTGTTGGCCATCAAAGACATGGATCACATGCTATTTCTGGCCTTGTCCTGATAGACACAGCCCTCTGAGGTCCATGCAGGTGAGACGAACCTACGCACAGCGCACCGAGAAGAGCCGGTACCCTTAAACTGACGTGACGTTTTAGTTTTCCAAAGATCAGAGAACAAACTTCAGTTAAAAATCAGTTAAAAATCGATGGAAATGTATAACGATTTAAACGAGCTGATGTGGAAAATGAATCGCCACGTTAGGAGAACATCACGCTACCTAACAGTAAAACTGGTGTAATATTACATTTTATTTTACGACGTCAGTTGATCTTAAATCGGCGGTGTGGCAGCATTTTAGCTTTCCGGTAATCACAAACGAAAACGGGGAGAAAAGCACAGACAAGACTAAAACCGCGTGCAAACATTGACTGATAACATACAGAAATAGCACGACGAACATGCTTCAGCATGTCCAACGGCACCACAGTGAGCTCAATTCACCACCGCCAGAGCGAAGATTGTTAAAAGGGCAAACCACGCTGAAAGGCTGCACATGCAAACCTTAGTTTATTTGGTAACGCTTTATATTAAGTGCACCTTCATAATGCATTCATTATGCATTCATAGAACATTCAGTGCACCTTCATAATGCATTCATTATGCATTCATAGAACATTCATAAGCAGCATGCAAGTACACCTTAACATCCTAACATCCCTTAACAGCTTTAATATACATTAATAACAAGCATTACATGCTGTTATTATTATATAATGTTTGTTATTAATGTATATTATGCCTGTTAAGGGATGTTAGGATGTTAAGGTGTACATACATGATGTTTATGAATGTATTATGAATACTTAATGAATACATTATGAAGGTGTTCTGAACGTTTTATGAATGCAATATAAAAGCATTATGAAGGTGCAGTTAATGTAAAGTGTTACTGTTTATTGATTTGAAGATTTTATCTTGATTTGGGATTTTTAAACAGTATTTTATTCAATTCCAGTTGCACTGTTAAGAAGAGGGCACGTCTTGCACAGTTTAGAAAGATAAATAAAGGAATATTTTTGAATAAATTTGTCCGCAGCTCATTCTGGATCTAGAAACAAAGTTGTTGCAGGGATTAGCAGCAGCACTGAATGGTTTCTGAGTTCATGTTCGAAACCACCACACTTCCCTCCATCCCAACCATACACCAATGATCCATAACATTAGGAACACCTGCCTAATATTGTGTAGACCAGCGTCACACCAGTGAAACAGCTCTGGACTTCACAAGACCTCTAGTTTTCTAGCATCACAAATTTCCCCCTTTTTCACACATTGTTCCTGCTTCCAACATATCAGCTTCAAGAACTGACTGCTCATTTGCTTAATATATAATGCCCCCCTGTGGCAGGTGCCACTGTAATGAGATAATCAAGGTTATGCACGTCACCTGTCAGTGGTTATACTGCCATGTTTAATTGGTGTAACGCAGAATAAAATATCAAACCGAAATGGTTCAGGAACCATCCTTAGACCTGACCGAAATCGAGTTCTAGAGCTAGTTCCTGGATCTGAAGCTGTTAGACTGCAAAGCTGGTGTCTGTGTGCCAGGTACCCCAGCCGATGGCGTAGTACAGCCTCATCCTCCTGTCCTCGCTGATGTTCACCGAAACCACCTTGCTCCACAGCAGCAAGCCTTCGACAAGCATCCAGGTGAAGGAGGCCGTGAAGAAGAGGTGCAGCAGGGCTGTCACTACCAGACACAACTCCTAGAGCGAACCAGGGGTACAGCAGAAGGCAGTTTTGGTTTAAACTTACACTTGATTTCCACCCATCCATCCATTTTCCAAACCGCTTATCCTACTGGGTCGCGGGGGGTCGGGAGCCTATCCCAGAAGCAATGGGCATGAGGTAGGGAACAACCTAGGATGGGGGGCCAGCCCATCGCAGGGCACACTCACACACTATTCACTCACACATGCACTTCTACGGGCAATTTAGCAACTCCAATTAGCCTCAGCATGTTTTTGGACTGTGGGGGGAAACTGGAGTACCTGGAGGAAACCCCACAACGACATGGGGAGAACATGCAAACTCCACACACGTGACCCAGGCGGAGACTCGAACCTGGGTCCCAGAGGTGTGAGGCAACAGTGCTAACCACTGCACCACCATGCTGCCCCCCAGACCTGATTTATACTCTTAAATTATTTTCAAATTGAATATAAAGTGAAGCCAACAAAAATATAAGCAGTCAACTCCTGCAAAAGGAAATATAACATTTGTTGTGACAGAATCTCTTACGTTTCAAACTTTATTTGAATATCAGCTCTCCACTACAGCTGCATAAACAAGACTAGCTCTCTGTGTCCTCCCAAGCAGGGGGCAGCATAGGAAAACCGAGGCGGGGGTAGATACAGACCTGATTGCCTGTGGCTGTGTCACTGCACATCAACAAGAGCTCTGCAATACCCAGAGCTGCAATCAGATTCTTGTGGACAGTGGTACGGTCTGATTTGGGCACCCTGTAGTTTGAGGAGAAATTAAAGCAGGAAGAAAAGGTTCTCATTATTTCATTTTTCTTTGATTTTTGTCTGACTGTCTCATCTCAGCTAATCAAACATCACTGTTTGCCAGCCACCATTAAATATAAGCAGATCATTTACAGCAGTGGTCTCCAATACATCGACCTTGAGCTACTGCTAACCTGCAGGGAGCCAAAGAGTAGCTTGCACGACACGTATTAGGTATGGAATCAATTGTTTTTTATTTGTATTTTGCGTATTCACTAGGAATAACACCACACTGTGATGGTACACTGGACAGTGGACACGAAAGGAGAATTAATTTAACCATTGCAACCCCCCCCCCCATTACAATCTAATATGAAACACATAGCTTCCCAGATTCTTTGTAAAAGGTATATCTCACTTCTGATACGTTTGGAGACCCCTAACCCTACAGTCTAAAATTTCTCTCAGCTTCAATATGACCTTAATATGACCTTAACAGCACTCAGTCATAAATAGAGTGTCTAGGACACAAAGTGTCAGATGAAGGGAGATGCTATAAATGACATACAACACTGTCCTCACCCCACAACGATGAAGAGGATGAAGGTGAAGGTCAGGCAACACAGCGACACTCCACAGCCAATGAAAGTCAGCATCTGCATTGAAATTTCACTGTCTGGGCTCCTCTGTAACAAACAAGAGTCAGAGTGAAGGGAAGGCGTTCATGGAATCGCGCTGAACCCGGGTAAATCTGTGCCGACACACAGCACGAGTGTAAGAACTATATGTTAACAGTTTGTCTGAGTGCTGACTTGCCCGGGACGCTAAGATGCTAACTCCTGAGGAGACGAATGTACCTGGACCTCGTAGACCTGCAGCAACAGAGCGAAGTTGGTGGTGTGGTTGCAGTAACAGGAAGTAGAGTCAGGCCACGTGTATATGATATGGCAGCCTTTGGTGGACCAGCCACCACCGGTCTCAGGCCTGAAGGACAGCAAAGCGAGGAAAGCTGAGGACCTGCTACTGATCATCTCAGTCACCCTGCACACCACTCAGCAGATACGATCATCTCAGTCACCCTGCACACCACTCAGCAGATACGATCATCTCAGTCACCCTGCACACCACTCAGCAGATACGATCATCTCAGTCACCCTGCACACCACTCAGCAGATACGATCATCTCAGTCACCCTGCACACCACTCAGCAGATACGATCATCTCAGTCACCCTGCACACCACTCAGCAGATACGATCATTTCAGTAACCCTGCACACCACTCAGCAGATACGATCATCTCAGTAACCCTACACACCACTCAGCAGATACGATCATCTCAGTCACCCTGCACACCACTCAGTAGATACGATCATCTCAGTCACCCTGCACACCACTCAGCAGATACGATCATCTCAGTAACCCTGCACACCACTCAGTAGATACGATCATCTCAGTCACCCTGCACACCACTCAGCAGATACGATCATCTCAGTAACCCTGCACACCACTCAGTAGATACGATCATCTCAGTCACCCTGCACACCACTCAGCAGATACGATCATCTCAGTAACCCTGCACACCACTCAGCAGATACGATCATCTCAGTAACCCTGCACACCACTCAGCAGATACGATCATCTCAGTAACCATGTACACCACTCAGCAGATACGATCATCTCAGTCACCCTGCACACCACTCAGCAGATACGATCATCTCAGTAACCCTGCACACCACTCAGCAGATACGATCATCTCAGTCACCCTGCACACCACTCAGCAGATACGATCATCTCAGTAACCCTGCACACCACTCAGCAGATACGATCATCTCAGTCACCCTGCACACCACTCAGTAGATACGATCATCTCAGTAACCCTGCACACCACTCAGCAGATACGATCATCTCAGTAACCCTCACACCACTCAGCAGATACGATCATCTCAGTAACCCTGCACACCACTCAGCAGATACGATCATCTCAGTAACCCTGCACACCACTCAGCAGATACGATCATCTCAGTAACCCTGCACACCACTCAGCAGATATGATCATCTCAGTCACCCTGCACACCACTCAGCAGATACGATCATCTCAGTAACCCTGCACACCACTCAGCAGATACGATCATCTCAGTAACCCTGCACACCACTCAGCAGATACGATCATCTCAGTAACCCTGCACAGCGTGTGTCGCTTCTACCATAATGCTCCAGACTGCAGGTACAATTTAAACACCTACACAGCATCTCTGCTGTATAATATAAGTGTATATTTAGTTTTTCAAATGCACATCTCAGTACTTACTGTACATGGTTTGATTCAGCCTTTTAAGTCTTTTAACACTTTATTGTCCCTGATAAATAGTGTTGTAATTTTATGAGCTGAAAGAAGTTAAGTGTCTGGGTGAAGAACGGCTGAATGCAGCTGATCTGTTAGGCTGGAGGACAAGGTGTTTTATGTGTGATGTATGCGTCAAATTAACAGCGGTCTACACGACAGCTTCCTGGACCCCCTCCTGCGTCAAATTAACAACGGTCTACACGACAGCTTCCTGGACCCCCTCCTGCGTCAAATTAACAGCGGTCTACACGACAGTTTCCTGGACCCCCTCCTGCGTCAAATTAACAGTGGTCTACACGACAGCTTCCTGGACCCCCTCCTGCTCCAAATTAACAGCGGTCTACACGACAGCTTCCTGGACCCCCTCCTGCTCCAAATTAACAGCGGTCTACACGACAGCTTCCTGGACCCCCTCCTGCGTCAAATTAACAGCGGTCTACACGACAGCTTCCTGGACCCCCTCCTGCTCCAAATTAACAGCGGTCTACACGACAGCTTCCTGGACCCCCTCCTGCGTCAAATTAACAGCAGTCTACATGACAGCTTCCTGGACCCCCTCCTGCTCCAAATTAACAGCGGTCTACACGACAGCTTCCTGGACCCCCTCCTGCTCCAAATTAACAGCGGTCTACACGACAGCTTCCTGGACCCCCTCCTGCTCCAAATTAACAGCGGTCTACATGAAAGCTTCCTGGACCCCCTCCTGCTCCAAATTAACAGCGGTCTACATGACAGCTTCCTGGACCCCCTCCTGCTCCAAATTAACAGCGGTCTACATGACAGCTTCCTGGACCCCCTCCTGCTCCAAATTAACAGAGGTCTACATGACAGCTTCCTGGACCCCCTCCTGCTCCAAATTAACAGCGGTCTACATGAGAGCTTCCTGGACCCCCTCCTGCTCCAAATTAACAGCGGTCTACATGACAGCTTCCTGGACCCCCTCCTGCTCCAAATTAACAGCGGTCTACATGACAGCTTCCTGGACCCCCTCCTGCTCCAAATTAACAGCGGTCTACATGACAGCTTCCTGGACCCCCTCCTGCTCCAAATTAACAGCGGTCTACATGAGAGCTTCCTGGAACCCCTCCTGCTCCAAATGAACAGCGGTCTACTTGACAGCTTCCTGGACCCCCTCCTGCTCCAAATTAACAGCGGTCTACATGAAAGCTTCCTGGACCCCCTCCTGCTCCAAATTAACAGCGGTCTACATGACAGCTTCCTGGACCCCCTCCTGCTCCAAATTAACAGCGGTCTACATGACAGCTTCCTGGACCCCCTCCTGCTCCAAATTAACAGCGGTCTACATGAGAGCTTCCTGGACCCCCTCCTGCTCCAAATTAACAGCGGTCTACATGAAAGCTTCCTGGACCCCCTCCTGCTCCAAATTAACAGCGGTCTACATGAAAGCTTCCTGGACCCCCTCCTGCTCCAAATTAACAGCGTTCTACATGAAAGCTTCCTGGACCCCCTCCTGCTCCAAATTAACAGCGTTCTACATGAAAGCTTCCTGGACCCCCTCCTGCTCCAAATTAACAGCGGTCTACATGAAAGCTTCCTGGACCCCCTCCTGCTCCAAATTAACAGCGGTCTACATGAGAGCTTCCTGGACCCCCTCCTGCTCCAAATTAACAGCGGTCTACATGAAAGCTTCCTGGACCCCCTCCTGCTCCAAATTAACAGCGTTCTACATGAAAGCTTCCTGGACCCCCTCCTGCTCCAAATTAACAGCGTTCTACATGAAAGCTTCCTGGACCCCCTCCTGGTCCAAATTAACAGCGGTCTACATGAGAGCTTCCTGGACCCCCTCCTGCTCCAAATTAACAGCGGTCTACATGAGAGCTTCCTGGACCCCCTCCTGCTCCAAATTAACAGCGGTCTACATGAAAGCTTCCTGGACCCCCTCCTGCTCCAAATTAACAGTGGTCTACATGACAGCTTCCTGGACCCCCTCCTGCTCCAAATTAACAGTGGTCTACATGAGAGCTTCCTGGACCCCCTCCTGCTCCAAATTAACAGCGGTCTACATGACAGCTTCCTGGACCCCCTCCTGCTCCAAATTAACAGCGGTCTACATGACAGCTTCCTGGACCCCCTCCTGCTCCAAATTAACAGCGGTCTACATGAGAGCTTCCTGGACCCCCTCCTGCTCCAAATTAATAGCGGTCTACATGAAAGCTTCCTGGACCCCCTCCTGCTCCAAATTAACAGCGGTCTACATGAAAGCTTCCTGGACCCCCTCCTGCGTCAAATTAACAGCGGTCTACATGAAAGCTTCCTGGACCCCCTCCTGCTCCAAATTAACAGCGGTCTACATGAAAGCTTCCTGGACCCCCTCCTGCTCCAAATTAACAGCGTTCTACATGAAAGCTTCCTGGACCCCCTCCTGCTCCAAATTAACAGCGGTCTACATGAGAGCTTCCTGGACCCCCTCCTGCTCCAAATTAACAGCGGTCTACATGAGAGCTTCCTGGACCCCCTCCTGCTCCAAATTAACAGCGGTCTACATGAAAGCTTCCTGGACCCCCTCCTGCTCCAAATTAACAGCGGTCTACATGAGAGCTTCCTGGACCCCCTCCTGCTCCAAATTAACAGCGGTCTACATGAAAGCTTCCTGGACCCCCTCCTGCTCCAAATTAACAGCGTTCTACATGAAAGCTTCCTGGACCCCCTCCTGCTCCAAATTAACAGCGTTCTACATGAAAGCTTCCTGGACCCCCTCCTGCTCCAAATTAACAGCGGTCTACATGAGAGCTTCCTGGACCCCCTCCTGCTCCAAATTAACAGCGGTCTACATGAGAGCTTCCTGGACCCCCTCCTGCTCCAAATTAACAGCGGTCTACATGAAAGCTTCCTGGACCCCCTCCTACTCCAAATTAACAGTGGTCTACATGAGAGCTTCCTGGACCCCCTCCTGCTCCAAATTAACAGCGGTCTACATGACAGCTTCCTGGACCCCCTCCTGCTCCAAATTAACAGTGGTCTACATGACAGCTTCCTGGACCCCCTCCTGCTCCAAATTAACAGCGGTCTACATGACAGCTTCCTGGACCCCCTCCTGCTCCAAATTAACAGGGGTCTACATGACAGCTTCCTGGACCCCCTCCTGCTCCAAATTAACAGCGGTCTACATGAGAGCTTCCTGGACCCCCTCCTGCTCCAAATTAATAGCGGTCTACATGAAAGCTTCCTGGACCCCCTCCTGCTCCAAATTAACAGCGGTCTACATGAAAGCTTCCTGGACCCCCTCCTGCGTCAAATTAACAGCGGTCTACATGAAAGCTTCCTGGACCCCCTCCTGCTCCAAATTAACAGCGGTCTACATGAAAGCTTCCTGGACCCCCTCCTGCTCCAAATTAACAGCGTTCTACATGAAAGCTTCCTGGACCCCCTCCTGCTCCAAATTAACAGCGGTCTACATGAGAGCTTCCTGGACCCCCTCCTGCTCCAAATTAACAGCGGTCTACATGAGAGCTTCCTGGACCCCCTCCTGCTCCAAATTAACAGCGGTCTACATGAAAGCTTCCTGGACCCCCTCCTGCTCCAAATTAACAGTGGTCTACATGAGAGCTTCCTGGACCCCCTCCTGCTCCAAATTAACAGCAGTCTACATGACAGCTTCCTGGACTCCCTCCTGCTCCAAATTAACAGTGGTCTACATGAGAGCTTCCTGGACCCCCTCCTACTCCAAATTAACAGTGGTCTACATGACAGCTTCCTGGACCCCCTCCTGCTCCAAATTAACAGTGGTCTACATGAGAGCTTCCTGGACCCCCTCCTGCTCCAAATTAACAGCGGTCTACATGACAGCTTCCTGGACCCCCTCCTGCTCCAAATTAACAGCGGTCTACATGAGAGCTTCCTGGAACCCCTCCTGCTCCAAATGAACAGCGGTCTACATGAAAGCTTCCTGGACCCCCTCCTGCTCCAAATGAACAGCGGTCTACATGACAGCTTCCTGGACCCCCTCCTGCTCCAAATTAACAGTGGTCTACATGAGAGCTTCCTGGACCCCCTCCTGCTCCAAATTAACAGCGGTCTACATGACAGCTTCCTGGACCCCCTCCTGCTCCAAATTAACAGCGGTCTACATGAGAGCTTCCTGGAACCCCTCCTGCTCCAAATGAACAGCGGTCTACTTGACAGCTTCCTGGACCCCCTCCTGCTCCAAATTAACAGCGGTCTACACGACAGCTTCCTGGACCCCCTCCTGCTCCAAATTAACAGTGGTCTACACGACAGCTTCCTGGACCCCCTCCTGCTCCAAATTAACAGCGGTCTACATGAGAGCTTCCTGGACCCCCTCCTGCTCCAAATTAACAGCGGTCTACATGAAAGCTTCCTGGACCCCCTCCTACTCCAAATTAACAGTGGTCTACATGAGAGCTTCCTGGACCCCCTCCTGCTCCAAATTAACAGCGGTCTACATGAGAGCTTCCTGGAACCCCTCCTGCTCCAAATGAACAGCGGTCTACTTGACAGCTTCCTGGACCCCCTCCTGCTCCAAATTAACAGCGGTCTACACGACAGCTTCCTGGACCCCCTCCTGCTCCAAATTAACAGCAGTCTACATGAAAGCTTCCTGGACCCCCTCCTGCTCCAAATTAACAGCGGTCTACATGACAGCTTCCTGGACCCCCTCCTGCTCCAAATTAACAGCAGTCTACATGACAGCTTCCTGGACCCCCTCCTGCTCCAAATTAACAGCGGTCTACATGACAGCTTCCTGGACCCCCTCCTGCTCCAAATTAACAGCAGTCTACATGACAGCTTCCTGGACCCCCTCCTGCTCCAAATTAACAGCGGTCTACACGACAGCTTCCTGGACCCCCTCCTGCGTCAAATTAACAGCGGTCTACATGACAGCTTCCTGGACCCCCTCCTGCTCCAAATTAACAGCGGTCTACATGAAAGCTTCCTGGACCCCCTCCTGCTCCAAATTAACAGCGGTCTACATGAAAGCTTCCTGGACCCCCTCCTGCTCCAGACAGACCATGTCTGAGAATCACCTGTGGATCCCTTATATCCACAGAGTCCAACATAACTACACCTGTGGTTGCCGCAAACGCCAAGATTCAGGTGTCCTGAGCGCGATTCTTAAACGGACACTTTATTTTAGTGACTCTGTGAAGTTGCGTTAGTTGAAACTCAAGTTGTCACTGTTCACAACAGACATTAAAACCACCAAAAAGACAGACATAAGAAAAGTAAATGGCCCTTGATGAAACTGCAACATCAGTATGCAGTTTGGGCCGAGATTAAGAGGCGAAAAGCTACTCACATGAGATTAAAATCCCAGAATGCACAGACGGGGTCATATTCTGTTCCTGGGAGATTCTGGGAAAATGAAATCAGAAAATTACATCAAAGCTCCCTATTGCTGAGTCAGTTTATGACATAAGGGTTTAATATTGGACTTGCAGTCCAGATCAAACCATAAACTAAAGCTGTTCATGTGTGTTTCTCAGTCTGTGTACTTGACCGTACTTGTGTCCTCATGTACCTGTTTTATGTCATCATCCATTGCCAAAGACCAGTTCCAAGACTAAGTACAGAAGTACGGAGGACGGTAAAAATTCCCGGACGTCGTTCTTGCCCCGCCCCCAAATATCAAGAGTTCTTCAGTTGCATCCTCACAAAACGAGACCAATCCCATGATTCATTGCGCTCCAAGTTAATTCCCAGGAATCAGAGTAGTAAGATTGGCCTTGCCAAGTCCACAAGTACGATCTTTGCCTTCTTGTTATTGAGAAACGCCTCATGTTATCGAAAGCCATGTGGACTCAGCGATGGGGACGTCAACATCAAAATGGTGGGCTCACCTGGTGCCTGTGTTGCAGGTGGAAACGTACGGCGGTGCTGATTCGCCGGCCCTGACCCAGAACCATGCTAGAGATGACAGAGGAGCCCAGGACTGCACCAATATACCTGCAGAGACAGTGAGGAAGTTGGTCAACTCCCACCCTACTCAAACTAACACCCATCCATCCATTCATTATCTTCTGCTTATCCGGGGTCCACCATCCAATTTATCTCGACTGGCCTCCATATATCAAAAAACACAGCATGTAGCCATGGAGCTCCAGGGTGAGGGAAGAGAATACCACAGTGGATTATTATCTAGGTTCCTGACCAAAATCCATCCATCCATCCATCCATCCATTTTCCAAACCGCTTATCCTACTGGGTCGCAGGGGGTCCGGAGCCTATCCCGGAAGCAATGGGCACGAGGCAGGGAACAACCCAGGATGGGGGGCCAGCCCATCGCAGGGCACACTCACACATCATTCACTCACACATGCACACCTACGGGCAATTTAGCAACTCCAATTAGCCTCAGCATGTCTTTGGACTGTGGGGGGAAACCGGAGAACCTGGAGGAAACCCCACGACGACATGGGGAGAACATGCAAACTCCACACACATGTAACCCAGGCGGAGACTCGAACCTGGGACCCAGAGGTGTGAGGCAACAGTGCTAACCACTGCACCACCATGCTGTCCTGACCAAAATATCATCCGTAATCCCATCCCTATTGGTGAATTCTCAAGTGACTATTAAAGAGTAAAGTATACTCCAGTATATTTGACTATGTGTAAAACTGTGAAGTATGTACATTAGTTTGGACAGCAGTGCCTACACAATAGTAACAACAGAAAACCCAAAACTTACTTCTGAGTACCGTCGCTAACAGCAGGAAGGAGGTTGATGTTGCCTTCAACAGGAAAAAGGCTGGTGTTTCCCATCTCTAGTGAGAAATGGATGGAGTGAGCCGTACCAGGTGTTCATCAAGGTGATCTTCTGGAAACCTGCGCATTGGCATCAAATGTGGGGTGAGTGAAATAGTACCTATTAAATCTGTATAGCTGAGTCACACTGTTCATATACTAAAGCTTCCATACCGTTGCTGTGTAGTGACTTCATCATCTGGGATGGGACCTCGATGCAATCTAGGCGGGACTCGTTCTCTGCTGCTGGCCTGCAGAAGCCACGAGTGCTTGTGTCTGTTTCCAGGCTTCTCTGCTGAACCTCCAACTCTGAGGAGAAGGAACAGAGAATCTTGCAAGGAGACCAAATAGACCCTGGTACATTATTTGTTTTTGAGACCTTCTGCAGGGACCAAGCTGGCTATTGGTATTACGGCTTTTGATAACGAGGGACAAAATGACGCCACATGAACCATTTGCTGTAATTTTTTTACTCCACTAGATGGTGCTCTCTGTTCAAAATAGGTGTTGGAGTAATTTATCAATTTATCACCAGGATGCCCCCAAGCACCACATGAAAGCTTCCTGGACCCCCTCTTGCTCCAAATTAACAGCGGTCTACATGACACATTCCTGGACCCCCCCCCCCCCCCCCCCCCCCCGGACATGTTCTAAAAATAGCACAACTCACCAGTGAGCAGCCTCTAAAATTTAATTTTATCCTGTTGCTATTCTTCTTTAATCACATTTGCATTTATATAGATTTGAAAATGACAATATCTAAAATAAAGCATTTAAAACATGTTTATTATACATGAAGTTTAGATAAGTTTAGGAGGGCGTTTCAAACTGGTAGCCCTTCGTATGGCTCAGTACCCGAGAAGGAGCTCTCAGTTTCAAAAAGGTTGGTGACCCCTGGTCTGTACTGAGGAGGCAGGGCTACTCACTGATGTTGTCACCGTTTATGAGAAGGTCATCATCTTCGTCCACTAGCAGGCTCTCGAGGTTCGTCACCAAGTGGTCAATGCTTCTGACCACAGCCATGGGTCCACTCACGACCTACAGTAAGGGAGCGTACACAAGGGGGCGCCGTGAGCAGCGTCAGAGGAGACCCCGATGGGATCAGCAGGGTGAGGATCAAAGCAACAGTGATTCTGAGTGTGGAAACGCTAACGGGTCGTTTGTGTGCTGGAGTCACGGGGAAGCTGCCCTCAGAGACACTGAATGAATGTTTGAAACAAGGCTGAAACGTGCCGCTTGGTATTAATACTTTTCATTGCACTTTCTGAATCCTGCTTCCAAATATTTTTGTTTGTACTCTTAGGCTGGCTCGTTCTTCTGAGAATAAACAATTAAATGGAAATAAATTATTCTTTCCTCCATATAAACACAGTCCGTATTGATTTCAAGGTGACTATCTCTGTTACAATCTTACTGTGTTTGTCTTTTCTGCAAGTTATTTGCTGCACTGAAAATGACAAAAGAAGGCCGCCTTTGGTGTTGGGGTCGGGGATTTACTTAGTTCTGAAGCTGTCTAAATCCTTGAGAAAACCTCGAAGTTTTGTATTGTGGGATTAAACTTTTGCTTCGCGAGTGACAGTCCTTTAGTGTTCCTTGGCTTTTACTGCCCTCTGGTGGTCAAATTCATGCCACATTACCTCCTTGACGGCCTCCCAGCCAGGCACGTTTTCTTGGTCGATCATCCTGTCCGCCACGGCCAGGAAGCTACTGCTGAAAGCGGCCGCTTCCTTCCGGCTTTGGTTGCCCCCGTTGACGACGTCAGCCGTGCGGCGTAACAGCTGGATTAGCGAAAGCACGTCGAAGGGCTCCAGCCCCCCTGGGCTTTCCTGCAGCGCCCTCTGGGAAGCATCCAGCACCCTCGCGCTCTGCTCCCAGCCAAGGCGTGTATCGTCGGGAAGTAACCCCTCCCCCGCCAGTACCCAAGGAGAAAGGAATTTGAGAAAGGGAGCAAAACAACATTTTACCGTGGATTGTAATGTGACATAAAATATTAAAATACAATTACAGTCAAATGTTTTTGCAAACCACAGGATTTACCACTTTTCCATTTATTTTATAAACTGCAGATTTTGTATTCTTGCCAAGCAGTGGAAAGTTGAGTGAAGAACTATAAATGAAAATATAAGTCAAATAAAACAAGTTCCCTTTATAACATGGAAAGAGTATGTAACAGTACATGTCTATCATCCTATTAACTGGTTGTGTGGTGATAGCAGTTAAATTCTAGGCTGTCCTTTGACTTTAAATGCACTAATTAACTGTTTCATGGGATGAAACAGAGCAGTATTTAATGTCCCTTGTAGAAAGAATGATTCAAAATTTCCTCTGCTATTATAACTGTTAGGAGGTTACTTTGATGAATCAAACATATGACATTTTCCTGCTTATAAAGCTACTCAAATGGTGAACATACTATAAATTTATTTGTTAGCAAAGAAGATTGAGTGTATTTTTGTTAAATGTTATGCGAGTAACATGCAAATGTAGAAAATCTCAGTATCTGCAAAAACTTTTGACTGGTAGCGTAAATATGAATACACATCATTGTCATCCTTCTTGCTGTTATGAGTGGTATTGAAATCGGATGCTGGTGATGGAGAGGCATGCCCCTACCAGGGTCCGGTTGGACAGCCGCATCAGCTGGGACAGGAAGGGGCTGGGCCCCCCCTCACGGGAGTCCCTCAGCTCTTTGATCTTCTGCATCCGCTCTGCAACAGAATTTGGACCAATCAGGACACAGGACACAACCCGGCCTTGAGTCGCCGCCACTCTCTTTCCCATTGGCCCAGTCTAGTGCTTCACCAATCGTTCTGTAAAAAGGTCATGAAGCCAGTGAGGAGCGAGGAAAGCCTTCCCCGTCGCCAGCAGGCCCACTGGCCTCTGCTCTCCTCCTTCCTCCAGTCCTTCATGAGCCCAGCAGATTTTTAGTTAGGCAGAGATCATAATGGTCTGACTCAGTGGTTCAAGCACTGATCAGTGGGCCCTACATTTACACATTTAGCAGATGCCTTTCAACGATGTATTTTTTTGAGAACGCAGGATCAGCCAGCCGGTCCCTGGAGTAATTGGGGGAGTTTAGGGGGCTTATTCAGAGGCCTAACATTGAAATAGGTCTGACCACAGGATTTGGACCAGCAACCTTATGAGTCTTAACCTGCTGAGCCGCACGAAAGCTCCACTAGAGGGCACCAGTGGGTCTGCTCACCTTGGCTGGTCACACAGACGAAGGGCAGTGTCTGCAAGCAAGGGACAGTGGTGAAATGCGGGGTCTCCTTGGGCGAGCGCCCGTCCAGGACCCGGCAGCCTGGAGTCTGGCTGGATCTCCGGCCTGTAGAGGGCAGCACAGCCATAAACTGTGAGACATAGCACTTAGCAGGTGTGAAGTACAGGATTAGAAAGACGTCTGTAAGCACAGTTGCTGATCCACCTGCTTAAAATAACCTTTGTATGGAAGAGTACACAGAGCTGGATTAAACACGAGGGCGTTAGCATTCACTGCTCTGGATCTTTACGTTATTTAAGGAAGCGATTCGTTAGGTCCAAACAGCATGAAAAAACCTGACACCTCTTAGTCTGAAGTGCTGAACACGGTCCAGACTGTCACAAAAACCGCAAAGATAAACGTGAACGATGCTAACGACGCCTATCTGAAGCGTCGCTTCCTGAATGATTCCTCCACGAAAGCACTGGGAATCCCCATGAAAGAAAACACATCTAAGAAGAGGTTTTCTTTCTTTGCAATAACTGGTAAACTGGTTTTCTCACAGGGAGCCTTAGGGTGCTGCAGGGTGACACTGACAGCCTCTACAATCCCTCAGAAGGTCCCCTGACTGGATGGTTTTTGCTCATCACACCACTCTCAGTAAGCGCTGGAAACTGAAGTGTGTGAAAATCCTGACATCGTGGCTGTTTCTGGGACGCTGGAATCACTGTGTCTCTTCGATCAGGCATGTCCGCCGTTCTGGGGCAGAGTCACACAGGAACTGCACCATGTCGGCACGCAGTATGGGCGTGATTCTGTCTTGGGGGGGGGGGGGGGGCAGTCTGACTGTGTTCATGAGCTGCTGTACCTGATGAGTGTATTTTAAAGGGCCTGTACACCCCAAAACTGAAAAAAATATATGTTTTAAAGTGCTATCTGTCCATCAAGGTTGGGGGGGGGGTATTTCTGGACCATGCTAAATGCTCTGGATCATCCTAAAACAAATAAACCTGCTCCCTCCCAGGGGTGTGGCGATGGGTGATCTGCTTAACCCCTCCCCCCCCACCATCCTGCGGAACACTCGTGAAAAGCTTTGGCCTGCCCACCAGAGACGTTCTGTTCAGTGGATGGATGCAGAACCAGACTTGCTGGCCACTTCCAGGCCCCCCCACTTACGAAGTGAGCGTGTAAACAGCATCGCTATAAACGCTTAGGGCCGGATACTATCCTGTCGGAACTCTTCCCTTTTATCCACTGAGTGTGATCTGAGGCTCTGGGGGGGGTTTGAGGGCCGGCGACAGCCAGGCCCCCCCTAAACACAGCCCTGCAGCCAATACCATTATGGCTAACGAGTTCTACGCCAGACGCGCAACAGTGCTAGTGACCTCCCTGCCTGGAAGTTCTCGGACATGCCACCCACATGAGTGGTTCCCCCCCTGTCAGCCCTCTCACGACCTCTCCGAATGCCTTCTGGCATGGTAGTGGGGGGTTAATGCCTCCGGGTGAGGTCAGCCAGAATAACTCGGCTGTCAAATGACCCGAACGAAAACAATGCCGGCGACCCTAACCCTAACCCTCGTGGTTACCTCGCGACTCAGTCCGGCTCATGCAGGAGCAGAAGCCCAAGGAGTCAGAGTGTAAACCAGCACTTCGGCAAATGTGATTTGATTCCCTGATAAAGGACCACAATGGATTCAGAAAGTTTCATTCAGGTGACTTTAGGACTGCAAAATGTGTGGGAATAAAGGAAATCTTAGTACTGCTTTAATAGCTTTTTTTTAATAAATATCTAGTACCCTGTGATAGACTGGCACCCCTTCCTGGGTGTACCACTGCCCTGTCCCCTGTGCTGCCTGCAATAAGCTCCAGCCCCCACTGGAGTGGTTGGAAGACAAATGGATGGATGGAAACACCTATTAGAACTACTCATGTCTGGTAACAGACCGCATAGCCTCCATCTTTCACGGGTGGATCAACCAATCAATCATCCATCCATCCATCCATCCATCCATCCATCAACCAATCAATCATCCATCCATCAACCAATCAATCCATCCATCCATCCATCCATCCATCCATCAACCAATCAATCATCCATCCATCCATCCATCCACATGCTGTCTCAGACGCGTACATATATTGCTAAATTATGATAACCTAATAACTATAGCTAGTGCTCCCTCAAACATCAAAAACAGATTTGTTTTTTGAGAAGCAACTTGATGACCTAAAGAGTGGTTGCCCAAACAGCGGTTTAAGGTTGTCTAATTTAGTAAGAATACTTTTCCCCAGGGTTTCAGGGGACTCATGCTGAAAGCTGATTGGCCTCTGAAGTGCTGCTTCTCCTGTCATTCATGAATTCAACGTATCATTGGCTAATAATAAGGTTGTCCCCTCCGTATGAATTATTATGTCCCTCTTAAGCCCCGCCCACCTGCTAAATTTGTCCCCCTCCCCTACATGTGCAGACATACCTGGGCACAGTATGGTAGCCTGGACCCGGCTTACATCAGGGTGCACAATGACGTTGCTGACGTCCCAGGTGAAGAGCGGCACGTGACCAATCGTGCCGCAGGCGTTCAGTGCCAGCACCTGCCGCTCCTCCAGCGCCACGTTCCACACGCTCAGCTCTGTCAAGTTGCCCACGAAGGGCTCGCTGAAGTTCCCGCCAAACGAATCCTGGTCCTGGCCAAGCACAAAGATGCCGGCGCCGTGGAGGTCGCGGGGCACGTCCCGCGGCACGTCACCAGCCTTGTCCGCATCACCCCTCTCGCCGTCCACATGCACAGCCCACAGGCTGTCAGCCCTGCGCCACGCTACGCAAACATGATGCCAGGCCCCGTCGTTGGCGAAGGAGGCCCGGAAAGGTCCGTGCTTCCCTTGGACGATGAGGGCCAGCAGAACTCGGCCGGTACTGTCCGGTCGACCCCGCAGTAGCAGCTCGTTGGTAAAGACCGGAGCTGCGTAGGAAAAGACCGTGGCCAACGCCGCGTGCCGCTGGTCCCACTGAAGCCTCACGCACACGCTCACCTCCCCCAGTGCCGGGAACTGGCCCCGCAGTTGAGCGTGGGCCTGCCCAGACTCCAGGGGGAAGCTCAGAGCCTGTACAGTCACACCTATGGGGAACAGAGAGACAATTTGGACCGTGTGACTGAGCTTGTATGGTTGTTACCAGGTGCAGGACACCTCACTCCACTTCCTCTCTGAAGCCCAATTGTATGTGTGACCATACCCACTCGCCTTGAGGCTGAATTAACAAGGCAGGTCTGAGACTGACCTTCAGAAAAGCCATAAACGTGGAAGGCAGTCTCACAGTGTCTGGTCATTGCATTGAACCAGCGGCATCGAGACGGACATACTCACGCTGCTCTGACATGACCAACGTGTCCCTGTGGTTTGTACTGGGGTCGATGGTCCACACCATCACTCTCAGGTCAGCAGCTCTCAGCAGCTGCAAGGTTCCGTCTGTCATGTCCTGGCGCCCCTCCGTGGGCAGGCTGCCAAACTGCGCCGAGCAGAAACGCTTCGCGTGTCCAAAGTCCAGCGAGGTGGTAAACAGCCTGAACACCATCTCTGAGTGGTGGAGCTGGAGTTGGGGTTTCCTCATGGCAGTTGCTAAATGAGAAGAATCCGATGATGTTTAACTCGTGTCCACGATTCTGGACGTGTACAAGTCCTCAGTCATGGTGCTTGACTAGGAGAGTCCCAGGGTGACTCACTATCTCAGTCGTAATCGGAGGTGTTGTAGGGTTATACGCCTTGTAATTAAGGAACTATAAATCACATGTTTGATGATTCTAGAACATATCAGCGGCACTAAGCTGGAACTAATTCATCAAATATCCAAATTGCAATAACATATTTATTGCAAACTGCAACAATATATTTTCTGCTGTGGGGGTGACTCGTAGCCTCTGTTTTCAGGGGTTAAAGAAGCCTTGGGACCATTCCTACACTCACCAGCAGAGTCCTGTCTTCTCGTATTGGCCCAGGACTGCGTGACCTCGCATTGTCCCAACACCTTCAGGATAAACGTCAAAATAGAAAATAATGTTTAAAAAGCGACATTAGCTCAATGGTAATGCTACAAGAGGAGGACAGACATCTGTCGTAGTTAATGCTTATTTACGAATCCTCTATTACAAAACATTTTTCGTGGCTAATGAAATCTGAAAAGTATACCTTAAAAAACAAGAGGTGATTTAGAATCACAGAAACACAGACATTCACTTTCTCGAATGTAGTAAACGTTACCAGCAAGATGAACACCAAGATGGCCGCTTTCAGTAAAACTCCCATTGGGCTGACGTCTGGCCAACTCCTATCGATTCCTTTGTTCTTCCCCATAAGTGCGTTTTAAGGTTTTTCATTACTGAGGGCAGAAGCGGACTAACATCAGAGATGTCCCACTTGAACCTCCTGATCGCATCCATAATCATACAGCACTCACAGAATGTCTTGCTTAATTCAGTAAAAGTATTTATTGGTTTTATGACAAAATCATTACTTTATTCTTTTGTTTACAAAAATATGTCACATCAGAGACAATCTGTAGATTCAAGCAGCAATAAATTCAAACTCAAATTATAGTTCTAAAACAGCTTTACTGAGTTAAATATTTCATTGACAAGCATCACTGGGTGCTTTTTAATTAGTAAGACCTTTGCAATAACATAAAACATCAAACATTTGTGTTTAGTATCACTTCGGGAGCCAGTGACTATAATCGCAATTAACAGGAAAATGAGAAGAACAAAACTGAACGAGTTCGTCAAAATTTTTTGACGCTTAATAAAAAGAAAATCTCTGTGAAGAAGATGCGTGCAAAAACGTTAAATGTTGCTTGTCAATGGATTTTTGTTATGAAATTTGCGACATTGTTACAGAATTAAGCACACGTCCTAAGCCTTCCTGTAAGGGCTGTATTTCACCTTTCCAGAACACCCATCCATCTAACATTTATCACACTTTTGTAACGGGGGTTGCGCTCTATTCCAAGACGAAGTGTTTCAAATGTAATTATGCGAAATAATACAACCTTTGTGAAACGCAACATCGTTAAGAAACTAATCGCAGTGAGCAGTTGGCGATCGATGATTCTACTGCGTCACACTACACACATAAACGGCGAGTCAGAGTCTCTCGCTGAGACTCACTAGATGCCACAGAGACTATGTCATGCTCGACAGCCACCCTCGACCCCACAGAAACCCCACAGTAGGAGACAGAAGAATTCAGCCGGTCTGCGTTCACAAGACGGAACGCGCTTAAATGCCGAAGGGGAGACAGACGCGGTCCCTGCTCAGTTCTACAGAGAGGAAAATCAGTCACTCTGCAGTCTAGCAGAAGAAAATAAACAGACTTACTCTTCAGTGCCACAGAAAGGAGGGTTCCTGACAGAGCTCCAGCACTGGGCCTCAGAGCGATGCTGGTTTTCAGCCTGGTTCCTGTCCCAGCCTAGATTGCCCTCTTCCCCAGCTACATCCCTGCGCTCCTGGGGAGCCCGCTTCCCGCACGGCGGAGGGGGCTGCTGCCCCATGCTTAATCTCCATCCCGTTTTTGTTCCCTGCCTGCCGGGTCCCTGATTCACTGCTTGGCTTTGTCATGCTAATGACGCTGTTTCCCCCATTCAGCAGCCCTTGCGTAAGCAGGGCCGGGACATGGCGCTATGAGGAGTTCATTGGCGTTTGTCCGTTTCTGTTTGGCTGGCGGCAAACCCACCATTCTATCTATAGGAGCCAATCTCTCTCAGTCAAAGTGCAGCCTTTCTCAATGGCTTCTGGTCACATGCCAGGCCAGGGCAGAGCAGTGCAGACAGAGCGCATTAAATGCAATGTATTCAGATGTACCAAGGAAAGCAAGCAAGGAAAACATGCGAGTGGTGTGTTTCTGCTCTCAAACGGCCTGGCGATTCTGTATTTAACATGACGACCTGGTAACCAACACTGATGCCAAACGTACAGCGTTGATATTCTCCTCAGTAAAATCACACACCATGTGAGTCAAGGATGCAAGAAAGAGGGGGCAAATGAGGTCTGTGGGCGCTGCTTTTCTTCAAAGAGCATCTCAGGAGTCTGTACTGCACACCTTAATGCTGATGAGATCCAATAAAACATCAATCATCGCTTAATTTGAGCAGAATTTCCTGTGTGCACACATTCGCTCTGTGGCCCATGACTTTGCACTTACTACCTCGTTTGAGCAGAGGTTCCCACATTAGCAAGAGGTTACACTACATGATTCGAGTCTCTGCCTGGGTCACATGTGTGCGGAGTTTGCATGTTCTCCCCATGTCGTCGTGGGGTTTCCTCCGGGTACTCTGGTTTCCCCCCACAGTCCAAAAACATGCTGAGGCTAATTGGACTTGCTAAATTGCCTGTAGGTGTGCCTGTGTGAGTGAATGGTGTGTGAGTGTGCCCTGTGATGGGTTGGCGCCCCATCCTGGGTTGTTCCCTGCCTCGTGTCCTGTGATGGGTTGGTGCCCCATCCTGGGTTGTTCCCTGCCTCGTGCCCTGTGATGGGTTGGCGCCCCATCCTGGGTTGTTCCCTGCCTCGTGCCCTGTGATGGGTTGGCGCCCCATCCTGGGTTGTTCCCTGCCTCGTGCCCTGTGATGGGTTGGCGCCCCATCCTGGGTTGTTCCCTGCCTCGTGCCCTGTGATGGGTTGGCGCCCCATCCTGGGTTGTTCCCTGCCTCGTGCCCTGTGATGGGTTGGCGCCCCATCCTGGGTTATTCCCTGCCTCGTGCCCTGTGATGGGTTGGCGCCCCATCCTGGGTTATTCCCTGCCTCGTGCCCTGTGATGGGTTGGCGCCCCATCCTGGGTTGTTCCCTGCCTCGTGGCCTGTGATGGGTTGGCACCCCATCCTGGGTTGTTCCCTGCCTCGTGCCCTGTGATGGGTTGGCGCCCCATCCTGGGTTATTCCCTGCCTCGTGTCCTGTGATGGGTTGGTGCCCCATCCTGGGTTGTTCCCTGCCTTACGCCCATAGCGTCTGGGATAGGCTCCGGAACCCCCGCGACCTGGACCAGGATAAGCGGTTTCAGAAAGTAGATGGATGCATTATGCTGCATTTGCTTACGTTAGGCAGTATTTACTTTACCACTACACTACTCTCGCACATGCATTTACATCATTTACATTTACGAGTGATTTATAGAGCAACTTATATAAGTACTTATAAGTCTCACCAGTGAATACATTCTGGTACTGGTTCGATAGAACCCAGGTAAGAATACTCTAAAACATCTGTTGGCAAGTAATACATTTTTTTTACTGAGAGTATAATCCTGCAAGCACTAATTGAAGTACTTTCAAAAGAGGCAGGTTTTTATCATCTGTTGAAAGCACCCAATGCCTCAGTTGTTTGGACATTTATGGGGAGATCATTCCATCACATAGGTGCCAAAACAGAGATGAATTTACATGCATGTTTTCCTTGCACCTTGAGAGATGGTGGGACCAGTTGATTGGTGCTAGAGGATCAGACAGTGCGTGGTTCAGTGCGGGGTGCAGTGAGGGGTGCAGTGCGGGGTGGGATAAGCTCTTTTAGGTAGGAAGGTGTTGGTCTATTTTTGGCTTTGTAGGTGAGCATCAGTGTTTTGAATCTGATGCGGGCAGCTACAAGGAAGTCAGCGGAGGGAGGGTAGCAATGGTGTAGTGTGGAAGAACTCTGGAAGGTTGAAAACGAGTCGGGCAGCTGCATTCTGAATCAGTTGCAGAGGACAAATGGCACTCAGAGGCAGACCTGCTAGGAGTGAGTTACAGTGGTCTGGTCTCAGGATGATGAGAGATTGCAGAAGTACCTGAGTGGCCTGTGTGAAAAGAGACAGATGAACCCTTCTGATGTTGAAGAGGAAAAATCAACATGAGCGGAAAAGATTAGCAATGTGAGAGGAAAAGGAACGGTGATTGCCCATGGTTACCCCAAGGTTACAAGCAGTGATCGAAGGACAAATCAGAGAGATATCCAAGGAGATCACAAGATCCTGATGTGCAGATGGATCCGCTGGGATGAATAGCAGTTCAGTTTTGCTGGGGTTGAGTTTCAACTGATGAGCTCTCATCCATGATGAGATGTCTGCTGGACATGCAGAGATCCGAGTGGAGCCTTGAGTGTCGGAGGGAGGAACATAAAGGATAAGTTGAGTGTCGTCTGCATAGCAGCGGTAGGAGAACCCATGTGAGAATATGACCTCACCAAGAGATCTAGAATAGAGGGAGAAGAGGACCAGGACCTGAGCCTTGAGGGACGCCAGTGGAAAGGCCAAGGATGATGAGGAGAGATGATAGTTTGGCTGCTCTGGTAGCATGTAGCTTTTCAGTGACAGCCAAGGGGGCAATGTCTCTGTGGAATGTGGTGCTTTTGAGCCAGATTGGCTAGGATCATGAAGGTTGTTTTGAGTGAGGTATGAGAGACAGGTCGAGAGCATTTCCTACTTTGTGTGGGAGAGCAGTCGTTGGATGTCAGAGAGAAGGAATAGGGAAGAGGGAAAAGGAGGCAGTAGGAATGTCGCTTATCAATGGGGAGGTTGAAGTTGCCTAGGAGAGTGAGAGGGGTGTTGTCAGTAGGGAAGTATAGGAGCATATCCAGTTCTTCAAGAAAGTGACCTCGGGGTACAGGAGAGTGGTAGATGACAATGATGACTGCATGGAATTCAAGGGATAAGATGTTGAGATGGGACTGAGAGAGGGGTGGGTAGCAGCAATATCTGTCTACTTGCCACTGTACCAACATTCTTGGATCTCATCTACTCTCCTCTACACTACATCATGTAAGCAGCATTTGTGCTGTGTGGCTTGGTGGGTGGTGGTCCTGTGCTTGTGAGTAGAAGGTCACCAGTTCAGATCCTGTAGCCAGCAGTTCACCTCTGAGCCTCTGAGTCTGGCCCTAAACCACCAATTACTCCATGGACTGACAGACCTTGTTGTGTGAAATGTACGTCGCTTTGCATTAAAGCTTCTGCAAAATAAGTAAATATAAATGTTTACCCTACATATCATTACACTGTAGAATTTGTCATTACTGTATGCTACTTCAGATAAACAGCATTTACTCTGCTTACCATAACTGTATATTATGACAAATGAGTGAATTGCTCCAGAATTCCTTGCGAGGAAACCTATTGACCTCAGCTCGGTTTCGGCACAGCAACCCTCCCATAATTCTTTGGCGACAAAGAAGCACAATGCTGACCATGAGGAATGCCTCAGCGTCTAATGAGGGGGAATCTGCTGTCCTCAGCCAGCCTGCGGCGGTCGGGGCCCAGGATGTGGCCTCGCTGTAGAGTTTATGGGCTGCCGTTGCTGTGTCAGTGGTGCCCACCACCCCCCACCCCCCGCCTAAATGCCCCCCCAGTAGCCTTCAGCCTCAGATTGGGCTGTACAGTTTGGCCCAGGACTCAAATGACTGTCACACCCACCGTCTTAGTCATTCTTAGTCATGAAACACAGAAATACACTCAATTAAATATTCAGGCAACTGTTTTACACATGCAGTAACAAATGCAGTGACAAATGCAGTGACAAATGCAGTGACAAATGCAGTGACAAATGCAGTGACAAAGAATCATTGGCGACACTTTACTTGAAGCTCTATAATGCACCATAGACACCTTTGTAGTGCATTATAATGGTAATCATTAAGGTAAAACATTCTTTTCCTTCATCTCTCTCTGTCTGTCTCTCTGTCTGTCTGTCTGTCTGTCTTTCCGTCTGTCTGTCTGTCTGTCTGTCTGTCTCTCCGTCTGTCTGTCTGTCTCTCTGTCTGTCTGTCTGTCTCTCCGTCTGTCTGTCTGTCTGTCTGTCTGTCTGTCTCTCCGTCTGTCTCTCCGTCTGTCTGTCTGTCTGTCTCTCCGTCTGTCTCTCCATCTGTCTGTCTGTCTGTCTGTCTCTCCATCTGTCTGTCTGTCTGTCTCTCCGTCTCTCTGTCTGTCTGTCTGTCTGTCTGTCTCTCCGTCTGTCTGTCTGTCTGTCTGTCTGTCTCTCCGTCTGTCTGTCTGTCTCTCTGTCTGTCTGTCTGTCTCTCCGTCTGTCTCTCCGTCTGTCTCTCCGTCTGTCTCTCCGTCTGTCTGTCTGTCTGTCTGTCTGTCCCAGCCTGACATGGCCCAGGTCCCCTGTCACCCTGTCGTGGGCACCAGCCCACATGCTTCACTGGACAAGCCTGAACATGCCTAAACACCCCAACACTGAAAATGTTACCCGCAAGGACCTCCCCAACCGCCCCCCCTCCCCCCCCCCCCCCCCCCACCCAGCAGATAAATTCAGAAAGCAAAGATTCTCTGTGGATTCTCCAGCTGTGTACAACTGTATGCCCCTGACTCTGAAAACCCCCACAGTCAGCTAGAAAAACAAATTTCCCATAATGCAGTTTTTCAGTTTGTCTACAATAAGCAGTATGATGATATTTTTGTCCACAGAGCAATCACCATACCTTAAAAAGACATTGCTGCCTTGGAAAAGGGTCTTAGATGAATGTCTTATGAGAAGAGGTTAGCTGAGCTGAATCTGTTTAGCCTCGAGCAAAGGAGACTAAGCGGGGACATGATCCAGGTATATAAGATTCTAACAGGTCTAGGTGCTGTTCAGCCAAATGGCTGCTTCAATATTAGTTTAAATACTAGAACTGGTGACCATAAGTGGAAATTAGCGGGAGAACATTTTAAAACGAATTTGAGGAAGCACTTCTTTACACAGCGTGTTGGAATAGTCTCCCTGTTAGTGTAGCACAAGCTAAAACCCTGGGTTCCTTTAAATCAGAGTTAGATAAGATTTTAACAACTCTGAGCTATTAGGTAAGTTCTCCCCAAACGAGCTTGATGGGCCGAATGGCCTCCTCTGCTTTGTAAATTTCTTATCTTCTTATGTTCTTATGACACACACAAGTCTTTAGTCAGTCATGTTCCCAATCAGGAAACTTCAGAACCTTCAGACACCCTTTGAAACCCTTAGCAGGTGTCAAAGGGCCTCTGAGAGGAAAGTCGTCTGCTAGTATATAGCTCTTAATGTACATTTATTTAAAGCAGTCCGTGACTCTTATGACTTTACTCTTCCATGCTAATTAACTACGAAATTCTTATCATAACTGTCCAATAAGAAGAACAGCAGCCAATAGGCTCTATGAATTTGAACCTACTTTTTTGTCAATACAACCTTAGCCACTATACTATGTGCTAAGCTGGTACGTCATCATCAACTGGCAGCTTAACGGGACACATTGACCAGGCTGGTGCAGAGTCATCAAGGCGTCCATAGTCCTGGGCAATTCATTTTGTGTGGATGCAAAACCGGCACAAAAGCCCTCACTTGAACCCGAGTCACAAGGGCATGGGGGACATAGTCGCACAGATCCCCAGGCAACGGAAAGCGAGGGGGTGCAAAAAGTACCTTATAAACATTCTGTTGTGAATTTACCTCCAGCTGGCTGGCTGTCAGGATGGCTGAAAGTGTCCCAGGCAGCAGTAATACATGTTCTCTGCTTTTCTCTGTCTTAATGCCTGGATTTTACTTTCACAGTGAGTCATTCTACCATTATTGCCACTTTATCGTCATCAGCAATATACAGTTCGAGTACCACTGAACTATAGAAACTACACACAGCCTTTCAGCAGTCAGTGTTGTGAGTCTGACCAGCTGCTGAATCTTCAAGAGGAATCACCCACCCTCCACTTTTGTGTGAGCCGAAGCAGGGGCTGGGGCTGGACTACACTCTCCATGATATGGATGTAGCCTTGACCAAAAGAAAAATGAAAAAGTCTCACACCCCCAGACACCCCCAGATACCCAAATACATAGGCAGGCAGCTCTAAAGTTGGATAAAGGGGTCATGGCATGGCGAGTCTTCCGGGAACATATCTATCCTTCAGCATCGGCCCAGTGGTGAGTGGGCGCAGGACAGAAGCTCCTCTGAATGGCCCTTGTCTCCACTCTTAGCTCCTGGCTATGAATTCGGTGTGCGACCCCTAAGCCTGTCTGCCTTTATGAGCTGCTGGCCCTCAACAACCCCTCCGTGCAAACAGAACCAACAATGGACCGGCTTCGGGTCGCAGAACAGAACAGCCCAGGCCGGCCATATGGTTTAATGCAGAATGTGGACATCCATAACGTCGAGCCTTCATCTCACTCTCACTGCTTTGAAGCTATGAAAAACACTTCACGTTTACTGAAAAAACTTACATCACCGCTAAGAGCAATGGAGTCTCGCTCTCCTACCTTTCAAGACTTTTAAGGGCAAAACCATGTGTCTCATAACCTTGCAGGACTTCTTGTAAATCTGGGTGACTGTTGAAAAGTCCAAGGGCCCATTTTCATCAGCTGCCCACCATGCGTCCGATGTATGCTATAAAGTAAAACATGTAATGTAGTGCAGTTAATTGACTCCCCCCGCGCCCCCCCCCCCGTTTGCCACCATAGGCCCCTTTCAGCCCATGCATCTCCATGACAACTCGCTTATTCTAAGAAAGGCATGGCAACGTCAAACACGGAGCGGCCCCACATTAGCTGAGACAAAAGGCCAGTGACCTACGAAGCAGAGAAGGGTGAGCTTCTTTCCCAGAAACACTGGCCACAATGAGAGGTGCATTGTGGGATATACGAGTCTCATTGTAGCTGTTTTTTTTTCCATATCAAAGTGCTCAGGGTGAATCATCTGGCATGTTAAAACCCAGAGTAATGTAAAAATATTACATGCATACATGTTTTCTCTGGATGCTTTGTGAATAAGCAGCAAACTGTATTGCGGATATATTTCAGAACTAACATTAGAGTTCAGAGTCTGCTTTAATGCTTCTATGGATGGACGAGGAACCTCTAGCTGTCAACTGAGATCCGTGGTCGTTATTCTCACAGAGACGGAGAGGGCTGAAATGATCAGCAGATATGGAAGGAGAACACCGAGCCACATCCTAAGAAAGAGCGCTTAGAGCGAGAGAAAGCCCAGGTTTCAAAATGGTGTAGATACAGCAGCCTTGAGTTTTTTCTGGAGTGCAGAGCCCTCGAAGGAACCTCAAAGGATTGTGAAGTGATTGATGGCAGTTAGAGGCCTCTGTAAATCTACAGTGTGAAAATGGCGGAATCTTTCCCCGCAAACAAACATTCCCTCTGCAGTCACCCTCGGGAGGCGTGTTTGTCCACTCTAATCGGACAACGACAGGCCCACTTTATGGCTCTGTCCTGGGTCATCCATCAGAGGGAATGCCCACCCAGGACCGCCGGCCTCCCAGTCACTATGGGGACGGGCTCCACGGCAGCGCCATAAAGCGCCTGCGAGAGACAAAGAGCCCTGCGGCACTTTGGGCTGCGTCCTGTTCATGCAGCACACGCATGTCCTGCGCGAGCTCCATGCACTCTCCAAACTGGAAAAGCATCTCCATCGACGGCTCACTCACATTCTCTACATATAAATGACAGATCCTCAGTGCTGTGTCAGACATTTTAAAGCCGACACCGAAGGTGAATCGCTTTGCACTCCAGCTAGGATGCTACCACACTGTGATGTTATGTCGTCACGGAGACAGTTTACCCACGATGTCATCCCAGTTGAGGCCACCAGGGTGGTATAGTCACAAGCATGTAACAGCCCTGTGGTCCACACTCCAGCCCCACATTCAAACCAGCCTTTTGCCCCCAGGACTAACCAAACTCCCCCTTCAAACAAACCCCCCCCCCCCCCCCCTTGGCATTTTTGCTTTTTCATTTTAAATCTCTCAAAACCGCTATTTAATGATATGATGAAACAAAGTAAGGACCTACTTATAACATCTGGAGATATCTGTAAATTATTTATTAACATCAGAAATATATTTAAAGAAACATTTGAATTATTTACTGATGTCTGTAAGAGACCATCTGGCAGTATGGATGCATGTCTCAGCCACACAAACTCACCCCTTCCGCGCCGAGCTTGTCGGCCCGTCCGCCGTTTCTCCCCGACAGAGACGGAAAAATAAAGCAGCTCCAGTCACAATGTGAAATTATTTTCAAAGGTTTATTTTCTGTGAAATAAATCAAAAGTTGGATTCATCGCTGATCCTCCGAACTTTGGAAAGACATGGGCCTCTATCTGCCTGAAGGTGAGCTATTGTTGCTGCTTCCTTTGTTATTTTCGCAGTTCTTAAAGCCCTTTTTGTTAACATTAGAAAAAAATGAAATAAAGGAAATAAACTATTGCGAACGGCGGGTAAATTCTCGTGCATATTTGTCCACCAAGAATGTGTTTTCCAGCTATATGTGAGGCTTGGAGGAAGGAGGTAAATGTGAAGTACAGGGATATGAACGGAGGCCAACGAACTGAGGCCGTGCCCTCAAACCACACTGCTAAACCCTGCAGAGGACAAAAGCTGCACTGGCACCTACAACAGAAGGTAAATGTAAAATTAAAGACCAGATCCAATGCAACGGACACACATATTTAAGCACTGGAGACATTCAGATTCTCTGTATTGTACAATCCAAAGAATTGTGAGTGCCTTGTGTTTAGTTTTTATGCAAGAATCATCAGTAAAAGAAAAAAGCAGAACCGGAATTTGCCGCATGCAGAGAACCACACTGGATGCAGTGATGTGTAGCATCCCCTGCTGTAGCATCCCTGCACTGGACATGTACAGACTTTGCTTCATTATTCCCTAAACAATGCAGTGGAAACCCTGTATCTGCTGACCACATAACTTTTGTAGTGTAAACGCCAGAGGAGTTTGTAGCTATTAAAAATACCAGGGGCTAATTCAAGTTCAGGTGGGGCTTGATTTATTTTTATTTTTTTGAAGGAAGACAGGCATTGGGGCTAAAATTATTCAGAGCTATAGCCACGAGAGATCGGACCTAACGACACCTGTGGTTCTCGCTAACCCGTCCCCAATAAGGACGTTACAATCACTGTGCGCAGGGCAGTAATCGTGGTTTCACTTATCCACAATTAAAAAATCTAATTCCACATCCATCCTTGTATCCTTTTTCTGTAACCGCTTATTGTATTCATGGTTGCGGGGGGGTCCAGCGCCCATCCTGGAGGCCACGGGTGCAAGGCAATAATGTAAGACTGTAGCGTATAAGATATTTTTCATTGTCCCATCGTCCATTGAGGGTTAAGCAAAAAAGTCATAATCCCGTTTATTCAAGGGAGAGAGGTTTTGTTTACACTTGGTTTTAAAATGCGTGGTGGGCCATCGGGTCGCAAGCAGACAGCGCTAAATGCATTTGTAAACAACCCCCGAGACGCATTGTGATCTGATCACTCAAACCGCTTACCGAGCACCTCTGGGACTCGTTTGACCACAGATCTTTTGTAGTGTAAAAGCTAACGAGTCCCCAACAAGGACGTTACATTAACTGTGTGCAACGAAATCTCAGTACAAGTGGTCAGCCGGACATCTTGCAGATGCTTGATAGACACGGGTGTTAACGACCGTGTCTCGGCCATGGGCACAAATTAGCTGGTACAGCCCCCCCGGACTCCCTTAAATATATGGGGAACTCCCCCCACCCCCCAGTGCTTAACCCTAAGTTAAAGACTCACTTAAAAACCAAATGAAAAAAGGGCTGGCCCCCCTTTAAATAATTGTTAGAAAACATTTAGGAAAAAGCAGTTAGGAAAATGAATGGATGGATGGATGTTATAATTGTTTTATTAACAGTTACTGTTTCTGATGTCTTATTGTGTGTCATTTATAAATTAAACTTTATCATAGGTATGTACGGTTTTAGAGAGTCAAAGAAAATGTATAAAGCTATTTATTTGAGTAGAGCGTGTATTTTCGCTAAGGAAAAAACGTCAGACGTGACAAATAAAGCCCTTGAATTCCTGTATCCAATCAAATATTAGAACATATGCAAATTAACAGTAACACAAAGAACCTAACAAGAATGTCTTCTCTTCTCCGCAAACTCACTGATATCTTGGATGACTAGGTGAACGCAATTCCCTAACCTATTCTCAGGTGCGCTTCAGCCATTCCAAGTCTTTAAATTATACTGTCATCTTAATTAATGAATAAACTTAATTATTTAAATTACTTAATGAGGTATTGATTAGCTATAAGAGGTGTGCTAGCGATTGAGTCAAAAATACATTTGTGTATTGGAGGCGAATACTGCGGTGACTTCAGGAGAGGTTTTGAAATGGCTAAATTGACACGCAACGTCGTAGATCATCAAAACGAAGATCATTTAAACATAATTTTCTTAGACAGCCCAACAGTTTTACACAGTACTCTATGTTCACGAAAAAGAACTTATGCATGTTGTTCGCTACTATCAGCTGTAGGTCTTGTAACACAGCCCTGGTGGATACGCGGCACTACTGTACATTAAAATGCTGTTTCAAGTTAACTTGGTGGAGTAACCGCTTTGCCCATGGTGCCACCATGTGGCCAAGAAAAGTATTACACCCGAGCAACAAGTCTAGCGGCTACGGATTATCGAAAAGAATGGTTTTAGAATCAAACAAACAATGAAAGGCAATGCGTCCTTTATATAATATTACATTAAAAATGTATAAAGCAACAGCACTGAGGTTCTAACTCGTGACAGTGCAAAGCTGAGGAAAACTCGGCGGGACTCAGATCGCTGTTTAGGTTAATCTTGACTCGGGGGGGATAAGGGCGTGTGCCAGCAGCCGTCTTCCAGCGAAGGCTGTGGTGTCTCCATGTTTTGGGGTTACTGACTGATTCGCACCTTCAGAAGGTGGTTAGATCGGATTCTTTCCTAATAACAGCTGTGGCAGAGAGAAAGCTGCCGCACGGCGTGGTCCTTGATGGGCTGCGGATCCCTGCTGGTGGGCTCCAGGATAGAGGTGGAGAAATCATTCTCTCTCATTTCTGTTGGCAGGACTAACAGCGAAAGTGTGAATTCACACCAGCATGGGTACACGTTCCCACCTCCGTGAAGCTACATCCTTTGTTAAAAACAAGATAATCAAAGGCCTATCGGTTCAAGCTGTTCTCCTTACACAGGATTAAAAATGAGCAGAAAAGAAAGTTTAGTTTGACCAAGACAAGTGGAAAGTAAAATTAATCAAATCATAGCGTTTGACAGAAATAGCTGGCAAAATTACAATAACGGGACACTAAAAAGAATTGTTAAAAAAAGACCAGACATGAAAATTAATCATTTTATTTATTAGACCTGCGACCCACGGACGTCGTTAGGTCCGATTACTCGGGGATATAGCCGCCCCGATGCCAAGAAAAGTCAAGCTCCATGTAAGCTTGACGTAGCCCCTGATCTTTTCAATACCTAGAAATGCTCCCGCTCGGACTTAACCAAGATGAGAATAATAATGTTGCGATTGTTTATGGCTCCTGTCGCTCGGGGGTCATGGAATCGGCATAACTTCCCCGCCCTTACAGCGCCTCTGCTGGCCTTATTGATAAGTACAGGTCTGTTTATCCGAAGGCGCTAATCTGCATTTCAGGAGGATAGATAAGCGGCTGGGTTTTTCCTACAATAACTATTCAATAATATTAGCCGAACTGGGTATATTGGCCTACTGACGTCCCGACTTCTGTCTTCCTCTAAACTGTGCCGTTTGCCTTATGAGTGAGATTCCCGCAAACATCGTTTTCCTTTCTCTTTAGGCAGCATTGTTATCTACAAAGGACCCAATAACAGATAGCCCCTACTTATCCTCCCAAAGCAGAACTATTTCTTTTAACTTTCGTACAAAAGAATTTAAATGCTGTAATTATGTTAATCAATTCTGCTTATCTCTTAAACTGTTCTTCGGCATTTAAAACGATGCAGTCTAACATGTAAAAAAAAAATCCGTTATCGTATTACATTATGGTCTAATGTGGCAAAATACGTTTCTCTCAGGTTAGTTACCGTATGCTCAAGGCTATCGAAGTTGCATTATAATCCGGGATTAAGGCTGCTGCGTTGTTCTAGCCCCGTCTAGACGCGCGCGGCATGACCTTCATAGACTTCATTATTATTTTAATAGGATCTATTTAGACAGTCCTCTGCTGTTTTAGGCGTGTAAAGAAAGATGGTAAATTTGCGCACCTTGGGTTGAAATTCAGCTTCCTGCAGGGGTGGAAATTAGCGCACAAACCTGTCATTTACGTTCCAAAAACTCCAACAGCGTCTGTTACACGTAGGCTTTATGAGTTATTCCGCAATTGTGGAGAATGGCGCATTTTATCGTGGGACTGAGGCGATTTTCCACATGCTGTAATGTAATTGACATGGGTGAAATACGACGAAATTAGGCAATTTAGTAAATAGATTTTCCAGATTTTACGTGTTAATCACACTTTATGTTAAATTTAGTAAAGAAAAAAATCATGCGACTTTCTCTGTTTTGTACAAACTCTTCTGATCTTTGGTCAAATATAGACCACACTAGACCAAGCATCAAAAATATGCGAATTGACATTGCCAAGAAGGAAAATGATTAGATCAGTACATAGCATTATTTATAAACAAAATAATTGTCTTATTTTAATCCAAAACCTGAATGGATTGAGTATCAGGCAATATAAATTCTGTAATTTCAGTTCTGGAATAAAAAACGCAGGAAATCCCGACTGTTGTACGGTCTTGCTGTTAAAGGTTTAGAAGGAATATTTTTGAGTGAGCAGCCGGTAAACAAATACGTAATTAATAGATGTAGGCCTGATATAGCAAAGTAAATATAGTAGTTAGTTGGTTGATGTTTTATATATTTAAAAGACATATGAAAATCAAGAATCCTCTTGCTCTGCTACGCCTTTTTGCACAATGTCTTGATTTAACCACCGCATCAGGATATGAATCATACACGCACTACAATCCTACAATTCCATGCTGTACTCGGATGGTTCCATTATATCGGGATTACAGGAAAGTGATTCATGATCCGCTAGATGTCGCTGTGGTGTAAGAACACGATACTGAAAAAAAGTCTGCTACACGCATTAAATCATGTAATTAAAGGTGTTCTATTTTAGCTCAGTTTGGAAGAAATAAAATTGTCAGTTTTTAATTCAATGCATATTGGTTAATTTATCAGTTAATATAAATATTTGTTACTGTAAGATATTTAACATTTCCAGTATTAAAAATGGATTTTTAAATTCTATCAACATCTGCATAGCAAGTTACAACTGTGGTTTTTATATTCCTCTGTGTTTATCGACTGAGGCAGCGAATAATGCATAATTAACATCAAATTACGCATGTTCGTGAACTCCGTTTAACCGCCGCGCTAATCGCTGCTGGAATGAGCTGCGCCGCCGTGCGTCTTCACCTGTGCATCCGGTACCACCCGAAGTAAATGTGCCGCGCATTTCCATCGAGATAAAGCAAATCCGACAGCTAACAGCGGCGGATTTGTCAACACAGGTGTGCAATTACCGGGAACAGGATCTCGCGTTTAACGCCACTGAGCGCCTCTTCCCCCCTCGGTCCTGCGCCGCCAGCCGCGTATCCCATTAACCGACCGGCCGCACCTGGATGGATGCTTGTCTCCGCTAGTAAACTAGATAATTAGATATTTCTGCATAGGATGACAAGATTTGTTGAACCAAACACTTTCTTCTCATTACTCATCCAGGCTGTTCCGTGGAATTTAATTGTTAGCTCAGATTGGCGTTGCGTGTGAAATATTTAATTTATGGGCAGTAATACCCCTTGTTGGCCGGGATGGGTTGTGGGCCGGCAGATAATGGTGGCGATGGAAGTTTCTTAACCGCGCCTCCATACAATTACACAGACAGTGCCGTTAACAACCTACCGTTTGTTTGTGTGTGTGTGTGTGTGTGTGTGTGTGTGTGTTTAGTGATTTGTCAGCTCAGAGTTTTTGTGTTTTGGTGACACGGGCATGAGCAGTGCTCACCGTGCCTATGAGCCCCGCATATTTTCGGACCGCTAAACAGAATTACAGAGCGTATCATGAGTAAACTTTACAGACTGCACTCAGTAACCCTTTGTAAGGGATACATTAATAGCATTCCTGTTTTATATACACTAAGAGACCCGGATTCAGTAATGCCCGAAACCGTCTGTCGACGAGCCTGTCAGTTCTCAAAATACTCAGCTGAAATGTTGAATAACTAAGTTTCAGTATTACTGGGGTCATTTCTCATCAATAATGAACAGTTATACTTACATCTATTAAATCTACTGCATATACAGTGCAAAAAACAACTAAAGTCAATATAATAAAGAGGATTATTTTTAAATGTAGTGACTACAAGCAAGAAAAAGACGATTCTTGATAGCGTTGATAACCTACTGTGCAAAACTGTTTCTGAGCTGTTACTGTCGAATTTTGTGCAACACTTTCCCAGCCATTCTTTGTGCTGTTACTGTAAATTGTTGACTATTACTTGTTATTATCTATTAATGTATAAATATCTTCTTTACTATCTATATGTGTGCGTGCGTGCGTGTGTATGTTATACTACTATAAACCTGCATTTTCCTTCGGGATTAATAACGTATCCACCATTCAGTTGTGAGTATTTTCAATTTAGAATAAATAACGTGACAGCTGACTCAGACAAAGTAACTATATCAAATTAAATCTTATATCTTAATGTTTCACATGCAAGACAGTTTTAAAATGCCGAAAGCTTGTAGTATTTCTACAAACTTTGCTGAAATTGTTCGAAGGTTTATTACATTTTTCTAAAAATGCGAGGGGAGGGGGCACACGTCCTACATCTGCTGCACCCCCCCCCCCCCCTTAATGGGGAGGGGTTACATGACATGACACACTACCCCCTTAAGCTCCACCTTGGGTTAAGGCCCATTGGACTAGACCCTGTGTTCAACATTCATTGCTCACCCCTAAAACCTGATTGGGTGACTGGATTTGACAGACATCCCGCAGGTCACTTTGTGGTCTATGTCAGCATGTAGGTGGCTACCGTTGTTCAGACTGTCAACCTGTGAACATGCTTCTTCTCTCAGAATGAAAGGGTATATTTTACATGGAGTGTAAATGACCTGGACATGCACAGAAAGACCTAGTATCCTACACACCCCTGATCAGTCACTGGGCTGTAAACGACCTGGACTCGCACAGAAAGACCTAGTATCCTACACACCCCTGATCAGTCACTGGGCTGTAAACGACCTGGACTCGCACAGAAAGACCTAGTATCCCACACACCCCTGATCAGTCACTGGGCTGTAAACGACCTAGACTCGCACAGAAAGACCTAGTATCCCACACACCCCTGATCAGTCACTGGGCTGTAAACGACCTAGACTCGCACAGAAAGACCTAGTATCCCACACACCCCTGATCAGTCACTGGGCTGTAAACGACCTGGACTCGCACAGAAAGACCTAGTATCCTACACACCCCTGATCAGTCACTGGGCTGTAAACGACCTGGACTCGCACAGAAAGACCTAGTATCCCACACACCCCTGATCAGTCACTGGGCTGTAAACGACCTGGACTCGCACAGAAAGACCTAGTATCCCACACACCCCTGATCAGTCACTGGGCTGTAAACGACCTGGACTCGCACAGAAAGACCTAGTATCCCACACACCCCTGATCAGTCACTGGGCTGTAAACGACCTAGACTCGCACAGAAAGACCTAGTATCCCACACACCCCTGATCAGTCACTGGGCTGTAAACGACCTGGACTTGCACAGAAAGACCTAGTATCCCACACACCCCTGATCAGTCACTGGGCTGTAAACGACCTAGACTCGCACAGAAAGACCTAGTATCCCACACACCCCTGATCAGTCACTGGGCTGTAAACGACCTGGACTCGCACAGAAAGACCTAGTATCCCACACACCCCTGATCAGTCACTGGGCTGTAAACGACCTGGACTCGCACAGAAAGACCTAGTATCCCACACACCCCTGATCAGTCACTGGGCTGTAAACGACCTGGACTCGCACAGAAAGACCTAGTATCCCACACACCCCTGATCAGTCACTGGGCTGTAAACGACCTGGACTCGCACAGAAAGACCTAGTATCCCACACACCCCTGATCAGTCACTGGGCTGTAAACTACCTGGACTCGCACAGAAAGACCTAGTATCCCACACACCCCTGATCAGTCACTGGGCTGTAAACGACCTAGACTCGCACAGAAAGACCTAGTATCCCACACACCCCTGATCAGTCACTGGGCTGTAAACGACCTGGACTTGCACAGAAAGACCTAGTATCCCACACACCCCTGATCAGTCACTGGGCTGTAAACGACCTAGACTCGTACAGATAGACCTAGTATCCTACACACCCCTGATCAGTCACTGGGCTGTAAACGACCTGGACTCGCACAGAAAGACCTAGTATCCCACACACCCCTGATCAGTCACTGGGCTGTAAACGACCTGGACTCGCACAGAAAGACCTAGTATCCTACACACCCCTGATCAGTCACTGGGCTGTAAATGACCTAGACTCGCACAGAAAGACCTAGTATCCTACACACCCCTGATCAGTCACTGGGCTGTAAATGACCTAGACTCGCACAGAAAGACCTAGTATCCTACACACCCCTGATCAGTCACTGGGCTGTAAATGACCTAGACACGCACGGATAGACCTAGCGTCCAACGCGGCCCTGATCAGTCACTGGGCCGTAAATGACCTAGACACGCACGGATACACCTAGCGTCCTACGCGGCCCTGATCAGTCACTGGGTTCTGATGGGATCATTCAGCTTTATGACTTGGTTACAGCCGTGATCCATCGTCTTAGTCAGTACAAAGGCAGCTTACAGTTAAGTCTTTTTAACATTAATTAATAAACACTTAGAAATTAGCTGATGCCAGTTGACGTTTGTTGCTAATTAGGTCCTGCTTTCTCAGGTCCTCAGTTCGTTCTAAAAGCCCCTTTTTATGAAAGTTCACTGCCCTAAAATGTCTAGTTGTTATGCGTAATTTTAATTAGTAATTGGGAGCAAGTGACAGTTTCTGGGTATTCAAGCCGTTATTAAAGCTTCCATCCATTGTCATTACTGGTTATTGGGTAACCCTTTGTGAACATGGGGGGGGGGGGTGGGCACCCTGAACACATGTGCACACCGTGAGCCATGTGGAAACACCAAGTCATATACTTGCCTGAACACGGCAGAAACACGCCAACTGCACATGCTCAGAATCAGGGCGGGATCCGAACCCATGACCCAGGAGGTGTGAGGCTATTAAAAAAAGTTTTTTTTTTCAATTGAAACTTCTAGTTCTTTAAATCACCCTTAAATTGTGTTATGTGGTGAGATGCGGAATGTGATACGTTTTTTAATTACTTGTAAAAAATTTGATAAGTAACATCTGATAATTGGATGTGGTTAATACTCACTTTGAACCTGACATTGTGCTGGTTGCCTGACTCTCATTAGCGGGAAAAAATACACTGAAATGCAGACATGAAAATGACTAATGGGTATGAATTTCATTTTGAAAGAGAGGGAAGAATTTTAGACTCGCAGGCATTAAGGACAATGAAAGCAATCTTTGTGTTACTGATGCCCCAGCGATGACTTATTTAAAAGTCGTGATCAAAAGTTGTTTTTTGTTAACGCCCGAAAGCCCAGTGTAGGATGTATATACATTTCCAGGGTTTGATTTCCAACAAATTAATTGTTTAAAAGATGCATGTTTACTTTTTTGTTTCTTTAGCTGATTAACAGCTGTAGCCACAGAACCTAATGTAAATAAAGGTAGATGACATTTGCCTGGGAGTGATCTATGGGATACCAAACCAATATTGTATTAATGTCACGGATTGGGGGGGGGGGGTGCAGAGGGGGGTGGCAGGGTACCTCTGAGGAAAGTAGGAGCTATCCAGTGCTTACTCAGGAGTGAAAGTATCAAATTAAAGGGTTTGTGCTGACAAAGGGCAAATGGGATTTTTTTTTCAGCAAATGATGCAAGATTGTGTCTTGTTGCTCATAGTGGCGGGGGTGGGGGGGGCAGGCAATGATGTCTCCTAGCTGACACCTCTAATGAAACGTGTGCATGAAATTAAAGCTGGTGCTCATGAGCTGTGGTAACTCCCCCCCCCCCCCATCACGGCAAGCTCCTCCGATTCCCCTGACACCACCCCCCCCCCCCCCCAGCTCGTCCATATTCATAAGGCAGTGCCTCACACCTCGGCAAGCTGTGGTGCGTGGGGGCCTGGCCCTGCCAGAAGACCCGGCCTCCTCAGCCTGGGACATAGAGCCTGAAAAATTATCTGTCGATTGAGTGGGGGGCTTGTGGTTTTACTTTACTTTTGCTCTGCTTTTTACCTTTCCCCCACTAAGTGCGGGCAAACAGAAAAGTAATAAGTTGGTGTGAGTTAGCACCCTGCCTTTGGCTGGACTTTAGAATGGGGGGGGGGGGGGGTGGGGGTCCAGACACAGGGGGCCAGGTGTGGAGGCAGGGCTCGGTGCCACCTCACTCCCACTGCAGCGAGCGCTAGCGACCCCCGCCACCCACTTCTGATTCTGTAGCCTAGCATGCACTATTCGACAGAGATAGCTCTGAGATAGCCCATTCAACAGATTTAGCCCTGAGATAGTCCATTCGACATATTCAGCCCTGAGATAGCCCATTCGACAGAGATAGCCCTGAGATAGCCCATTCGATAGATTTAGCCCTGAGACAGTCCATTCGACAGAGATAGCCCTGAGATAGCCTATTCGACAGAGATACCTCCGAGATAGCCCATTCGACAGAGATACCTCTGAGATAGCCCATTCAACAGAGATAGCCCTGAGATAGCCCATTCAACAGATACAGCCCTGAGATAGCCCATTCGACAGAGATAGCCCTGAGATAGCCCATTCGATAGATTTAGCCCTGAGACAGTCCATTCGACAGAGATAGCCCTGAGATAGCCCATTCGATAGATTTAGCCCTGAGACAGTCCATTCGACAGAGATAGCCCTGAGATAGCCTATTCGACAGAGATACCTCCGAGATAGCCCATTCGACAGAGATACCTCTGAGATAGCCCATTCGACAGAGATAGCCCTGAGATAGCCCATTCGACAGATACAGCCCTGAGATAGCCCATTCGACAGAGATAGCCCTGAGATAGCCCATTCGATAGATTTAGCCCTGAGACAGTCCATTCGACAGAGGTAGCCCTGAGATAGCCTATTCGACATATTCAGCCCTGAGATAGCTTATTCGACAGAGATACCTCTGAGATAGCCCATTCGACAGAGATAGCCCTGAGATAGCCTATTCGACAGAGATACCTCTGAGATAGCCCATTCAACAGCCCTCAGTCAAGCCTGCTGCTTCTCTGCCCCTGTGGTCATGGTAAAAACCGAATACCACATTGAGAAACAGAGTTACTGTGCATCTGCTTGAATTATTAAAGCTACATTATTAGCCGATTATGTTGGACTAGTGTCAGTCTCATGCTAGTGTTTACATCTCGTTAGCATCTGTCCCACAAACGTTTACGTCTTGCATACGTTTACGTCCGCAGTTTTCTCCTCACTGGCGTTACATTAATGTATCTGTTTTGCTATCATTTACATCCCACTGGTGTCTATATCTTCTTAGCATTTATTTCTTGCTAATGTTTACATTTCTCTTAGTGTTTACGTCTCGCTTGCAAGATTCATAAAGTTTTGAATAAACAAAGACAGCAAACCACCAGGCCACTGCAGGTAAATAACTGAAACAGAAAGGAAGGTCTCAGTTCTAGGAACAGAACCTTAACCGTCTTTCTGCAATGCCCGTGGTTCATATGGTAGACGGGACAGCAAGGGAAGGGCAGTGGAGTAGAGGGTCTCAAGAGGTCAGCGGCAAACCGGTCGACCGTGGTGAGAGCGACAATGCCTTTAAGCAGATCATGAACAGCACAGTGTTTCATTGCCACATTATTTTGCTTTCTGGTATGTTTTCTTTAATCCGAAACTGCTCACCATCTGGTCTGTTTATTTTTTACCCAGGAGCAAGACACTTAATGGATCAGGTTAAGTACAAGGCCCCCTACCTCAATTACCCGTCCTCTTCTGAGACTTGAACCTTGAGGTTAAGGGTTCAGGGTTTTAACTGATAAACTACCTGCTGTCACCACAGCAGATGTTTGGGGTCGAACTTGTTTGCGCAGTGGAGGTGATGGCATTAACCCACCTGAACGCCGGACAGCACAATCTCACCAGCACAGGACTCAACACAGCCTGAAATCCACGCGGGCTCAAATCAGGAAGGGAGGGCTCAAATCAGGAAGGGAGGGCTCAAAACCTTTGTCCCAACACACCCCCACGCCTGGGGGAATGAAAACCAGTGATTTTAAAACACAATGAACCTTTATTTCTTTTTTCGTGTCTCTTTCTCCTGGGACTAGCATGTGACCTGCTCCCCCCCCCCAACCTAGCTACCAAGCAGGCCGTCCATGGCAGATGGCTACCATGGGCTCTGAGATGCTGCTGGTGCTGAGCTGGGACCTCCCTGGTCACGCCAGAAGCTCCACCTTCGGCTCCACCCCCCAATCCCCGAGGAAATGAGCGAAACCTCCATGGATATTATACTACTAGGGTTGGTTATTTACGCAGTTTTACCTCCGTCAAAGGAGAGAAGAAGTTTCCAAAAAACCTGCACTGATCGTTTGCGGTTGTCATCGTCACTCATTTATTTGTTTCTTTGTTTCGTGCTGATTTTGTAGACAATTCCGTGGGCAAACGAAGGGCTAACAAACGACTGGCCCCCATGGGCTCGTGGGAAGATGTGCCTGGGCGAATTCGCACATAGCCGCTAACGGCGGTCAGCAAATGTTTGATGAGACATGGGGGAGGGGGGGGGGGGTTTGGGGGTGGCCACCATTGCATTTATTATCAGGAGCCGTTCTCAACCACAGAGCACCTGAGGTTGTGTTACGAGGGGCAGAGTGAAGTGGAGCCGGCAAGCGAGGGGCCACATTACAGATGGTGGAGCAAATTTCTGCCCCCCCCCCTCTCCCCCCCCCCACTGCTCCTGTTTGACAGTCCGTCTTTTCTCGGCCATAATGCGGCTGTGCGGGCTGTGTAACGATTGCATCCTGCAGCGGGTTGCTCTGTCTAAACAGATTACCGCCAAACGCCCTGCATCGATCCCTAGCCTATCCACCCCCCCCACACCGGCGCCGCCCCCCATTCGGATCGGCCCTGTAATTGGAACCTCAGCTAAACAGCTCCGGTTTCGACATCACCTTGTCGCGGTCGCTTCCAACCTTGCCTATGCATGCGATCCTCCTCTTTAATTTCATTACATATCCAGCAGAGCTGATAAAACAGTCGGGGGCCCCCCCGCCCACCCCTTTATCACAGATGTCCGCGCTCGGTATCCCCCCCCCCCCCCCCCCCAGACAAAGAGGTGGTCAAGCGACACTCACAAATCACAGCAAATGGGGCCCTTGCTCTCTCGGCGGCCTAGTTACGGGACAAGGGCGTAGCGCACGGCGTGCCGTAAAAGGTAATAAATGCTGGAAAGTGAAGCGCCTAATTGGGGAGAAAAATGAGCGCTCGTTTTGGGGCATTTTGGTGGCTCGGGGGAAGAACCATGAAGCTGCCTAATAGCCCCTATTAAAAGGATGCTTGACTGTGTGATTTTTTTTTCTGCACCTCCCCCCTCCCCAGCCACCCTGGTCCCCGTTTCAGTCGCGGGTAAGAGTCCCACCGGGCGAATAGCGACACCTTACTCACTGTCCAGCTTCAGTTCTCTTCTTCCTGGCTGAACGTGGGAGCTGGGTTGGGGTTTCTGCCAAGGGCTTATGTGGGAGCTGGGTTGGGGTTTCTGCCAAGGGCTTACGTGCCCGGCTCGACCCCAGGACGACCCCAGGACATCTCAGGCCAATACCACCAGTGCTTGGAGATGAACAGGAGTCTGGCATCTCTTAACAGCACCCAGGCAGACTCCGGTGGGCTGTTTGGAGGTCACTGTCCCAGAGGGCCGTCGTGCACGTTTGCCCCACACAAGAGAGGTCGGAAAAGCGGGAACCAATCAGTCCACAGCATTAAACATACCAGACATTTATGGTTAAGAAAGAAGTAGTCAGATTATTTCCCAGATTTTCAAGTCCCATTCACAGAACCAGCAGTATGTCGCAAAGATTATTTGATCATAAAATGTAAATATTGCTTAGCGATGAAATGATCACAAAGCCCTCAGTGCTGTTTTTCGATTTACCTTCCTTAGATGTAAGTACCGCACGAGTCGGCAGTGTGAGGGCCGGGCAGCTTCACCTGATCTTCTCCCTCATTTTGTCTAAGGTTTCCTGCATTTCTGCCCAGTTACTGTATGCTGTTGGATATTTTACAGGAGAGATTTAGGTGGTACGCTGAAGGCCCCCCCCCCCTGCCACAGACACAAGGTCACAGAATCTCTGCCCTTAACCATCACAGGTCACTCCTGGCTTTCAGGAACAGAGAAGGAGTTTTCGCTCATTTTTTTTCCAGAAACCTCAGACAATATTTAATGTGTGACTTTTATGACTAAATGGTCCTCCTGCTGTTCTACCTTACTAATGTAAATCTGGGGTTTTTCAGCAGAATATGCACCACTTACTGCAAATTTCCACTTAGTGTTCTTCCTATGATATGCATATACTGTCATTTTTCCCCTGGATAATTTCCTACTGCTTACTTATTTACTTATTCATAAACTCCTGGCCCAAAATTTATAATAATCCTCAACCATTTACAAGTTCACATTATGCAAACATTTCATGCAAATCTCCACCAGGCTGCGATGATGGTATCACAGGTAGCCTGCAGGTTTGTCTGTGCGTGTGGATTTCTGTTTGCCTTGACGAGGAATCGTCACCTCACACCGAGCCTCTCAGACATGGCCAAGCCTCCCTCCTGACCCCTCCTCACTATCCAGCCTGGATCATCAACACTCTCTTGGATCATGGACATTGATAAAAGACCAGCTACCCATTACTAACCACAGCTTTCTACTCATTCTGTCTGTCTGTTTGTCTATCTACCCCTTCTGCCTATCTGTCTGTCTGTCTACCTGTTCTGTCTGTCTGTCTGTCTACCCCTTCTGCCTGTCTGTCTGTCTGTCTACCCCTTCTGCCTGTCTGTCTGTTTGTCTACCCGTTCTGTCTGTCTGTCTGTCTATCTACCCATTCTATATGTCTGTCTGTCTATCTACCCATTCTGTCTGTCTATCAACCTGTTCTGTCTGTCTATCTATCTACCCATTCTGTCTGTCTATCAACCTGTTCTGTCTGTCTATCTATCTACCCATTCTGTCTGTTTTGTCTATCTATCCATATACAGCATGACTTCTCTATACGCTTGTCACCTCTCACTGCAACTCTTGACTTCAGATGATTCGAAAGCACATCTGCTATTCAATCAGCTGATCTCATGTTACACCTCTGGGCCTCCCATAGGTGTTTCTCGGTGCCGCCTTTCAGCGGATGACACCTGGCGATTCTCCACTGCGCAAAGTCGACTTTCATAATTCACCTTTTTCATGCTCTGTCGCGTTATGCACTCAGTTGCCACCGGACCGCCTTGGTGTTATTTATTAGAGGAGCTGTTCCGATATTAGTTTCTGATTAGTTTGTATCTCGTTCCTGTAACTCGGCTCCCTGGCAGCTATACGCCTGTGATATATTATCTGCCTCATCGCTGTAACATCACCGTGGACAAAAGCATCTGCTAAGGAAATAACTGTAACTGTAAATGTAAAGTCTACTTATGGTGGGAAATCGCAGGGTGGTTTTAAAGGGACAGTGTTAAAAAACATCTGCATGTTCCCCACGTTCCGCTGAGGGATTCTGTGCCTGTTACGTAACTGAGATGGACCAGCCAGACACCGGTCTGCGACGGCACCCGATCGGGATTCTGCTCGCGATACTTTCTGCAGGTTTATGTACATTATTGTACATTAAAAAGGAGCCACTGCAGCCATCACCATGTTCAGCCATGAATTCAGACAGTATTAATGAACCAGCACCCAGTTAGGCTAGAACATACTACTACCACTTGGCACAAGACTCCCTTTTGCCACTTACAAATGGTAGTATCTCATTAATAATAATAATAAAAAAAAACTTGTTTAAAATTGTCTATGAATGATTTACAAAATGTTACAACCTAATTAATAACCTGATTGTAAACCATTCATAAACCCTTTGTTTGGGTAGACTTATTGTAAAGTGGGAATAACACAATGATATATTAAGGAGCAAAATGTGTATTTTAACTTTGTTAAGTATAGCAGTATTTCTTGTATAGATCCTAGTATAATCATTTTAAGATGTGTTGACATTTTTCACGTTTAGATACTATGATGACCAGTAAGAATACATGCATGTATGATTCCACTGTATTTGTCTGTCATTCCTTAATTTGACCGCGTCACTTCAAGTTCACCTTTGTTGGGCCTTACTAATGAATTTATAATTAGGCAGTCATTTATGCAAATGAGGATGGACGAGTTCCTGGGGGGGGGTGCTTGGGACCACTGCCCTCTGTTAAATCCTTACCTTGGTAAGTGAGAACCTTGGAAGGCCAGGCCCCACTTTGCTTTGGTTCTTATGCGTCAAAGCTCAAACCGCCAGACTCACCTGTAGCTTTCCGGAGAGTTCCGTCGCATCCCAGACTACCGCAACAAAAGAATGAAACAGAATGCTTAACTAACAAAGACAAATTTTCAGAACACATTATGTAAAACAGACCTGATCTTTGGCATATATAAACAATCAGGCAAAACAAACTATATAAATGAAATTGTGCGAAATATATAAATGAAATCGTACGACTGCTTTCAGATGCTTAAAAAGAGCGAAAAAAAATCTTCGATGAATTATTAGAGTGTATTTGCAGGCAGACTCTGGAGGGAGAAGCCATTGTTTTTGACTGAGATATTGCGTGGGGTTGCATTAGTTTGCTGAAGCTCCCTTCGTGGCTGGAAACGGGAACTGGGATCGTTTTAAGATGCGATCAGGAGCTAAAACTCCTTGCCATCTCGAACCCCTCCCTCAGGCTCCTGCTGGGTATCGGCACTCACCTCCCAAAGAGCGTAACCCCATCACCAGTCCTGTAGGATGAGGAGACAGATAGCTGTTCCTATTAATATTATTTTAATTATACACACACACACACACACACACACACACACACTCACACACGGTCTCGAAAAATACGAGCTTTGGCAAGGTCATTTCGTTCCACGTTTTATTTGTAGATTGGAGATGGGTGTGGGGATTCGGGGGGGGGGGGGGGGTTAGTTAAACCCTCTAGAATGTTATGATTTATTTAAGTAGTGGTGAAATATGAATAATGTATCTGTGAAGCGAAACATTCATGCCTTTTGTATTAATTGTCAGGATGGCTTGCGTACACTGTCAAGGGCTGGTGAGCTGGTAAGACCCCGAGATCACAGAGGTGCGATGCGAGAGTCGCCCGTCCTGCGGACCCGGCTATCAACTTGCAAATTAGCGCAAGGAGTCTAATTAATGCCAGGCTAATGAAAGCGAGATTTGAATACTGCTGGAAAAAAAAAGCGGGTTTCCCTTTTCTCGGCGATAAAGCCACTGCCATTGAAGCTGATTGTACAGAGCATCAATATGTGAACAAAGTTCGGGAGAGAAATTAGCATTCATTTGAAGAACGGCATCGTTATGTATTCTGTTGCTTTTGGCAAACTTCAAGGTCTCAGGAGGGGCCCAGCGCGGCAAATCGCGGGCGGCAATATCAGGGAAATTTGCGACACAGTCTGAGGGTACCGCCAAGGTTTCTGCCTGACTAGCCAGCCCCCACCCCCCCCCCCGAACGGGTTGATGTTGTTGTTGTTGCGAGGAACGCGAGTGCCGGCGGCACCGGAGAGCGACGCGGATCAGATCTGCCATCCCAGCTGCCAGACCCTGTAGCCGTAGCTCTGCCGCTTTGAAGAAGCTGCTCTCCACGAAAGCAGGGCCCCGAGGCGGCGGCCCCCTGCTCGCTGTGGCCCCGCCGCCCTGGCCGAGCCGCCGTTTGAAGATGAGTCGCTCCAGCTTCAGATGACGCCCCTAGACGCCCTGGTACACCCCCCTAATCTGGGCCTCTCTTCCTCTTCTGCAACCCCCCCTTAAGCTCCGCCCCCTCCCGCAGTGTCGGCCAGGAAACGTCATCTCCTGTCACCTCCAGGCCCACCACGTGAGGAGCCCCCCCCCCCCGCCGGGGATCCCCAGCCCCTCCCTGGTGCCCTTCAGAGGCCAGGTGGAGGAAGATGGATGGTGGGCTGCACCTGTGCCACTCCAGCAGGCCTGATTTATGGGGCCATATTTCATTAGGAGAAGCGCGTCGCCCCCAGGGGCAAACTCATGGATTTCTGGAGATGTGAGCCCAGGAACCGCAGCAACGCCATGGTGCCAAGTACCAGACTGCGACTCCAGAATGATCTTCATTTGTCATGCCGGTGGCTATAGATCTCTCTTAAACACAGAAAGCTCCGGATAGAAAGAGGGGAAAAAACCCCTTGAACTCTCTCTTCTATTTTTGATTGCATTGATCTTCACGGTTTCCTTTTTTTTTTTTATATGAACTTCAGATGTAGGAGGGCGGTGATGAACCACCGGACTGTCATCCCCATGTTTGTGTGTAAGGATCACACCATCAGTCGTCTGGTTACATGGACAATGGGGAGAAGGGAGTCAGGATGCGGTACCTCCCATCCCCGGTCACGTTTCCTGCGACTGTCACGGCCGCCGCTGTCAATCCCGTGCAAAATTAGAGCAGAATTAGAGCCGCCTTGTTTCTCTTGCCACGTCCGGGTCTCACTCGCCCCTCATTGGTCCGTTCCTTAGCACACGGGGAATCCCATTGGACCCGGGGTCAGGGGCTCAGCGGTGCTGCCGGTGCTGGCTTGCTGAGACAGCGAAGCTGCCTGCCGGCGTGAGCTTGCAGCGGCACTGTCGCCTGGAGGCCGATTCCTTCGCTCGGCCGCACAGCCCCCCCCACGCCATCCTCACCGTCGCCCCCGCGACAACCGCCTCTGGCACCGGCCCGTAGCCGGAGCGCCGTGTAGTGACATCTGTCTGCCAAGCCGGTGCAGGCGAGGCAGCGTGACAGGCTGCACCTGAAATCGCCACTCGTGAGGGACGCAGCTCTAAACTGCTCGGGCTGCTGCCAAAGGGCGCAGCTTTCGGATGGGGGGTGTTGGGTGTGGGGGGGGGGGGGCACCAGCTGACACATGAGGCTCTAATGATTGTGCGGGATGGAGCGGCCTGGGGAACGGGGGGGGGGGGGGGGGGGGGCGTGGGTGTATTGCAGCTCACTCCGCTGTGGCCCCTAGATTGTTTTAAACCTGCTTGGTAATGATGTGTGGTAATGAAATGCAGTCGTGGGTGAATGCGTGTGTGTGTGTGTGAATGTGTGTGTGTGTGTGTGTGTCAGTGTGTCTGTGTGTGTGTGCGTGTGTGTGTGTCAGTGTGCGTGTGTGTGTGTGAGTGAGTGTGTGTGAATGCTTTATGTGTGTGTCAGTGAGTGTGTGTGTGTGCACAATGTGTGTGTCATTCAGTATGATTGTGTGTCAGCATTGTGTGTAAATGAATGCTGTGTGTGTCTATGAGTCTGGATAAGGTTTATATTACATTGCTTATATTATATCCTGTTTTTTTGACGTTCAGGTCCCCAGAATGATCAGTGAATGCAGCCAAAAATGTAAAAATGCCAAAAGTCTCGTATTTTGTTTGGTTACTTATGCTTAAGGTTAAGGCTGGTTAGGGGTTGGAGAGTCCCCACAAAAAATATTATTACAAACCTGTGTTTGTGTGTGTCTGTGTGCAATGTGTATGTCAGTGAGTATGAGTGTGTGTGCAGTATGCATGTCAGTGAGTGTGTCTGTGTGTGTGTGAGTATTTATGTCAGTGAGTGTGTGTGTGTGTCTGTATGTCAGTGTGTGTGTGTGTCAGTGAGTGTGTGTGTCTGTATGTCAGTGTGTGTGTGTGTCAGTGAGTGTGTGTGTCTGTATGTCAGTGTGTGTGTGTGTCAGTGAGTGTGTGTGTGTGTGTCTGTATGTCAGTGTGTGTCAGTGAGTGTGTGTGTCTGTGTGTGTGTGTCAGTGTGTGTGTGTATGTGTGTCAGTGAGTGTGTGTCTGTGTGTCAGTGAGTGTGTGTGTCAGTGTGTGTGTGTCTGTGTGTGTCAGTGTGTGTCAGTGTCTGTGTGTCAGTGAGTGTGTGTCAGTGTGTCTGTGTGTGTCAGTGTGTGTGTGTGTCTGTGTGTCTTTGTGTGTGTGTCAGTGTGTGTGTCTGTGTGTCATAGACAGACAGACACACAGCACACACACACGGCATAGACACACACATGGCATGTACACACACACATGGCATAGACACACACACATGGCATAGACACACACAGCACACACACACTTGGGACATACACACAGACAAATGGTACACACACACGGTACACATACACACAGCACACGGCACACACACACACACGTAGATGGACACACACGTAAGATGCCTCGCATAGAGAAAATAAGAGCCACACAACATTAGTGTAATAAACAACACGCAGACATACACACTTGAAGGCACCTTAAATCCCATCAGAAGTGGCTGGTATCTTCTACAGATGTTAAAGCACATGCAGATACACACAGAAAGGATGGGAACGGCGCGGTACAAATGAATCCTGACACCAAGTGAGGGGAATCTTGTATTGTGCAATATGTACGTTGTGTTTTGGAACTGTTATTTCAATTAAAAATAAGACAAACTGCTGATTAATTCAGTATACTACCCAATTACAGATCAAACAGGCCTCCCGGGGATTGCAATACCCTGAAGACAGCAGATGTTGAACAGAAAGGCCCAGGCATATTTAATACCACAATGAAATATTAAGATGGTTCACCACACGCGTGTGTGGCTGCAGTCTGCCGTGCCAGGAAACAGCAGCGTGTCTCCGGGAGTCCGGAGTCAGGGAGAGATCGCCGGGAGCAGGACTGTGAGGGTTAACCGCCTAACGGTTTATCCAAACGGCAACCGGTGACCGGTTTTGGGCACGGCAAACCGGGACCCAGGACTGGAATGGGATTCAACACTGGCCCTGGACTTTGGGGGTTTTACCAGGATCTTACCAGGTCACATGCCCAGCGGCCTACTAGGAAGATGCCCGACAAGCCAGATGATCAGTCCAACCCTGTCAGGACCCGCCGATTGAGTCTCTCATTTCACCACGTTCATACCTACACTTTGAAGGTGTTATTCATCCTCCAGAACTCCTCTACCACAAATACTGTGGTGCAGACTGAGTGAAGAGAGAAGGAGACTGTAGTTTAGAGGGCGGTCATACGACACACGAGGGCCGCGCTTCAGCAGCAATGCTAGCGGCTGCTTCCGAGCACGACGTCTGGCGCGGCTGGCGGCCCCCGGCTCACCGTCACTGCGCCGCCCCCCCCTCACCGGAGACGATTCTGAAGATCCATTCGCCACCGTGAACGGCTCACCAGGAGGCTCGCGGGCCGACTCGGAGCGCCCCTCCCAGTGGCAGGATGGAAACCGCATCCGTAGGGCCCCCCCGAACAGCCTCCGGCCTGATTGCCGTGAAACTTAGCCCAGGCCGTAACACATAAATCATCTTTTAAAAGATGAGTCGAGCAGGTGCGGATATTAACGAATCCGCGTGCCACGAGCCCTCCGCTGTAAATAATTGATCAAAGCGGCATGGCTCTGTGTTATTTATTTTGTCCCATGCAGCGCTTCTTCCTCAAGACAGCGTTTTAGCAGAGGCTCTGTCGCTCGCGGTAATGAACTCTTCCCGGGAAGCCCCTTGCCCCCCCCAGCCCCCCATGGCAGGCTTTCCGAAGAGTGCGGCCATTGCTCTCTGACCGGCGGAACATCTTTGGCGACCCCCCCCCCCCACCGCTTCAAAAGCTGCACATTTGTCACAATGTTCTTAATAGAGCTGCACGGCAGGACCCAGAGGCCGGTTTGAGGGCGGCAACGCCATCGTTTATGTAGGGGGCAGCTGGGGAGGGGGGTGGGGGCAACCCCCAAGGACTAGGTGTCTCGGCGTATCCCTCTCACCCACCTTTCACTCCCAAAGACCCCTGCTGTTTTCTAGAACATTCCATCACGACCTGGAAGCCCCGGACTGTTCCCTCCATTGGTGCACCGATTCTTATTTATTTTCAAAGTGGGACGAGCTCGGCCATGCCTGTCGCCACCCCCCCACCCCCCGGCTGTGGACACCATCACTGTGGGCACTGCTGCCCGCGGATGTTTAGCTATCAGCGAGCGTAAGCGTCTGCCTGAATAGTTTATGAGCGATAAGCTGGTGTGAAAGCGTAGCCAGCGGCGTCCTGCCGAACAATGGCACGTAAGATCCCTTCTGGGAAAGCTTGAAAGGGGCTGAGTTCCTGCTGACGTAGACGCAGGGACAGGGGGAGGAATCCCACCACCAACACCCCCCCCCCACCCTGGCTTTCCCTGCTTGCATATGCGGGTTGCCGCTGATTTGTACATCCAGCATGTGATTGAAGTCGCCGGCCAGCAATGGAGGCCTCACGCCTGCGAAAGGGTTAACGTCATTTCCACGCTTTAACTTGCAAGTACAAAACCAGCCCCCAGCCCGCCAGGAACACAATTAAGGAAGGGCTCACGGTGTGGTTCGGCGACACAAAGAGGCCCGGGTCACTGGCCGGTGCCATGCATGTGAGACAACCCATCTGATCCCAGATCAGGCGGGCCTGCTCCCCGTGGAGGGCGGCTGCAAAGGCTGGTCCCTGCAGTAGCGGAAGCTGCCTGGAGGCTGATTGCCCAAGACCCCGTCCCTCTTTCAGCCGTTTTGTTGTTGCTTTCCTCAGTACCTGAGGGACCATTAAGCTGAAAATAATTGGCTTCAAATCCACCTTCCCCAAACATCGATCCTTTGAGCTCCTGGACTCTCCAGTACACACACACACACACACACACACACACACACAGACTGACACATACACAGACTGCAACTCAGTATTGGAAGGTGCTCCCTCTTGAAAATCATTCACTAGTTATTTTAGCTTTGGGATTAAATTAATTAAAGTAATGACCTATTGGAAGATCAAACACTTACACTTAACTGGATTTACATATTTATTGTGCGTGTGTATTTCCTGTCTTGGGGTGTGCTTGGGGTGCAGACACTAAAGTTAGGTGACACCTCGCGTCTCATGCCACCTTGTCAATCGCGACAGCACGTCCGGTTCGCCGAGGATAAGACAGAAGCGGCTTATCGGGATCTTGACGGCGGAGGCGCGACCGAGTTCCGCTCGGCCGCCGAAAGAGGGCGCCTTTGCTTTTTCCAAAGTGATCCTGCGGAATAACAGATGTGCGCTAAGAATGGTCAATAGAGACCCTCACAACTGAATAGCGACAGCTTGTTCCTGCAGGGCTCGGTATTATTTCCCTTGGTAATCCTCATATAGTCAGGTCTGCTTCAATTTACATTTCCAGCCATTTACTGAAAGAATACAACACGCGTGCATTCAAAAAATATTTGCATAAGGATTAATAGGCCAAGGCTTTGTATTGCAGCACAGGTACGGGTAACTAAACCAGAAAATTAACGATAATTATTAATAATAATCAGTTGCTGCACTGATATCCCAAGACTTTAATTAAAAATACAAGCGCTGAAGTGTTGATAAAATGAATCTTTCGTAAAATACGTATTAAGGCCGGAATAACCTGGAGTAAAACCATCGGGTCAATAGTCCAGCTTTTTTTGTTTGTTTGTTTGTTTTTGTTTTTTTTGGGGGGGGGGGGGGGTGGGGGTGGGGGCGGGGGGTCTAGCTGACACCCCCCAAAGGCAGCTGAAACTTTAGATATATTAATCGTGGAATAATTTTTGGCCGTCTTCATTTTCAGTACAGAACAGCAGGTTGTGAAATAGCAACAATAACAACAACAATAATAATAATAATAATAGCAAAAATAAGCTACTAATTAATTGTGACATTTCAGTCTCCGACGTGGAAACGACGCGTATCCGTATCCTTGGTCCCCAAGGCCGTGGATGGGGGGTACATACCGGGATGTACGGTCTGTCCGTTGCCTGGCGTCTTACACTCAACCTCCGCAATAAGAGCCCTTTAGCTGTGCTACTCAATAAGACGAAGAAATGCTAGATTACATTTAAAGCCCGTTTACCTGAAACCGCCTGCTTGTGTTAATAAGCACTTCATACACTTCGGACCTTAGGCTAAGTTAATGCAAGGTAACTGGGGAGGGGCTCCCCAGCGGAGATTCGGTTTGAAACAATTACAACCTGTTCCAATGGTTTCAAATAACGGGAACCGATGTGTGCTGGTTCGCCGCTGCTATTCAGAACCCAAACCAATATAGCGCTTCTCGGTAAAACTTCGCGAAACCAGTAGGGTGTCCAGCGGGAAATCTGCTGGGAACTCAAGCGAAAGTTACCGTGTATTTAAATGTACACAGTAGGTAGCCTGCAGACACACGCAGATACTGTGGCTATTGAAAAATGATGGATATCTCGCCGTTTTATATATAAATAACATCAATAATATTAGGCCCTACATTCATTATGATTCATATCAACAACATCACTAATATTATTGCTATTATGATTAATATTAATAATAATGTGTAGTTATGCGACAAGCTCCAAATATAAGCCTATGTCTTATAATGTGCATAAGACCAGTAATCTGCAAACTGGGCGATTCTCGCACCAGTAGAAAACCAGCATGTCACAGAAAAGCTAGTTAATAACGTCCGAGAATTCAAAATACTTGCTTATAACCGAGAAACACTGTACTTCAGATATTGCCCATCTCCTTATTTTTATATATTATATATATATATATATCTCCTTATTGTCCATCTCATATATATATATATATATATATATATATATATATAATCTTTGAATAGTATTTTCACCTTAACGATTTCATATCGCAGTATGAATGTGTATTATCTTATTAATGCGCTTGTTCGTTTAGTTATATTTTAACTGCAAGTTTGCTTACTGATTCATGAAATTTATTGCTGATTTTAAGTAGATGTATTATTTTTTAATGCTTTCTTCTAGCCGTCCTGATCGTGTATAACAGTAGGTTAGTCGGGAATTAATTACCGATGTCTTCAAAGCGTCGCTGACTTTGAGGGTGAGTCTCTTTAAATTCTGGTATCCCTACATTAAGCGAGGTATTTTAGTTGAATTGCTTCTCAAAAATCGTTGAGGATTCAATGAAACACCGGAATTTTCACTACAACATAGTACAGCTGTATTTCGCCCGTTATTTCCGTCCCGACTACGGCATATAGACTGTTCCCTGTGTGTCCTATATGCCCCGAAGATTACCATCAAATCTGGTTAGCTATAAAATGTACAGCCTCGCAGAAGTGCTCGGCTTGATGGATGCTGGTGTTGATGCTCGTTTTCTTGCATAATTATATAACAATCGGCAAACCTATGGATGAGATTCCCATTAAGGGAGGTGGTAAAGCACTCACCTGGAGGAAAGCAATCCCAGGTTCAGCTCTCTCCTTATCCAGAGGTCACACTTGCAAGATGTCATAAGAGTTTTTGCTCACACGTTTGGTTTAGCAAAGATGCTTCTCTTGAGAGTTCAAACAATTCACCCCTTTTTTCCACCCTGAACACAAGACCAGTCTGTTAGACTTTCTCGTTCTCATTTTTAGGTTCTTGTTTTTAGGGCTTGGTTCTGTGGTCCAGTGGCACCTGCTTCTTCCACCTCCGTACACATGTCTGGGGTTGTGTGACCTTGTCAGGTGGACACAAACAGAGAGTTCGTCTCCTTGGCCCTCTTCTCGGGGAGTAGTTATCAATGATACGGGTCTCCTTTGTCTCCGGCACTTCCTCCAGCAGGTCAGGGACCGTGTTCTTATGAACCCGAAGCCAGGTCGCAGTTCCTGTTTCAGGGTTTTGGTCATTTCCTTTTCACAACTTCCTCCTCCATCACAACCTGGCCTCACCAAATGACTTTTGTACGTATAGCAGGAAGCCTCTAGAAGCTGTGAGGATTGCATGGTTATGGACAGAAGACATCTTCCAGAAACTCCAGATGGCTGCAGTTGGTTTCTTACAGTAGCATTTCCTTAATTAATAAAGATGTTTTGCATTTTTCTGGACAGTACAGGTTCACGTCGTTGAAATGTATAACTTGACGATTTCTTCAGTAGCAAAACACCTGAAATGCTTTCTCCTGTACAAAGGTCCTCTGTGATTAAGCACCTGCTTCATCCTGAGCTTAAGCACCTGCTTCATCCTGAGCATGTCATAAGACTCCATGAGCATGTCATAAGAGGCACAATACCAGAAACCATGGTGCACTGTATAGTGATGGACAAAATTATGCTTCTTGAACCATTTGCTATATTTTTTTACTCCATTGGGTGGTGCTCTCTGTTCAAAAAAGGGCAAAAAGCATGCCCCAAAGCAAACCAAGAGCACCATCTAGTGGGACCAAAAACTACAGCAAATGGTTCACGAAGAGTCATTTGTCCATCACCAGTGCTTGGAGTTCAGAGTTCATTTTCTAGGGGTAAAAACAGTAGCCAGACCGGGAATTGACCAGAAGGAACTAACCCGGTCAAATAATCACATCAGTGTTGGGCTGTGAATGTTACCACAGCCTAATGAGCATCACTGTCAGAGTCCCAACATTCCCAAATGCGTGAATCATTCGACATTTCGTGGTTTATGGTGTCATTCGTTTTGTTGCATATGCAGTTGTGCAGCCTGCAGTATGACCTACTTCAAGGTAGGTGGGGAGATAGGAAGACAATCAAGGTGTGTGCAGACATTTTTCTGACATGTCGTTTCCTAAAACACGCAAAATCACCCCACTTCCTGATAGGAGGACAATGGTGCAGATCAAAGCAATTCATTTTATTTGAACTATAAAATATGAAAAGAACCACTTCAAAATTATTTCACAAGATCAAAAATATTGCAGTCTCACTAAAAGTCAGGATTCCCAAAAGAAAGGTCAATTATTACAAAAATGCACATTCTAACGGGAAAAAAAAAAAAAAAAAAAAAATATATATATATATATATATATATATATATATTACGAAAACAGGATTCTTCTACGTGCATCATTCTTCGTACATTTCAGTGTAAATGTGGAGGTGCGATGGATGTTTAAGACCAGTAAACCTGTACTGGGAAGCAGTGTTGCAGGTCACCTGAAACCAGTGGCGAAAGACATCAGTCCTGTGAGTCATATCAGGCCTGGCCATTACTCCGGAACGGTGCGGATCACAGCAGAGGGCCTGGTACCAGTATGTGTGACATCCAGTCAGTCCGACAGAGGCCTAGGTAATGTGGGACGTGCAGGCGGGGGCGGGTTTCCCGTCTTGCATGTGACACTCCCAAAATGCGACACTCCCAAAATGCGACACATCCTGATTCCAGTATGTACAGAGGATATTCCAGACAGTTACTTTCTCTGCATTTCACAGTAGGAAAATAGTTCTTACAACAGGATGTTAACACAACCATGCTCTGCGCTGAAATCGTAGCGAGTTACTATTATCTAAATAATAAAAACGCAAAAACCCCAAAAAGTGACCAAACATTCACTGTTACGGCCTCATACGGGAAACTTCAATTCAGAGAAGCAAACAGGCAATAATAAATCGGCGAAAAAAACCTTTCAGGAAAAAATGTTTACATTTTAGTGACGTCCAGACGCTTGGATATACAGTGCTGTTAAATGGAGCATTAGCGATAGAAATGTAAAAATGAAACCTTAATTGGTAATGTAATATCTGAGATACATAATTAGTATGCTTAATTCCAGTGAGTGTCCTCACTGCATGATCTTCACATTGCATTAAAAGCTTGCTGTTCAGTCAAGTCACGTTTTCCTGTCACTAAAGACCCTCTGTAACATCATCAACAACCATACGGTTTGTACTCCCAGTCAGCAGGGGGCGACATTTCAGCCCCCCGTCGTTCCCACTTTCACCACGCTACCCTCCTTCGCACTCTTTGTATGACTACATAGTTCTTGATTAGAAATAATTGGCTTTCACCAGAAACAAAATAAGAAGATAATGGATGGCAGTGCCGGAGAGGAGCTGCGTGAGAAGCTCCTCAATGCACAGGCCACTCTTTCACCCGTCTCTCTCTCAGAAACGGGACAAAGGGACCCGGTCTCAGGTCAGGCCGAGGGGGGCGGCTCGCGTCGGTCCGCTCGCGGTCTCGCGCTCAGGTGCTGGAGGACCACAGGTGCGTCTGCTTGGCAATCTGGAGCACGAAGACGATGTCGGGCCGCTGGTCGGGGTCGGGGTTGATGCACATGCTCACCAGACCCCTCAGCTGTGGAGACACGGGGTGGTGGGGGGGATTGGAGGGGAAAAGGGGGTTTATTTTGAGCTGCTCGCCAGAGTTAAACTATCCCAGTTGTATAGCTGGATCCATAATGAAGGTTTACATCAGGGGTGGGTAATCTTACCCAGAAAGGGCCACTGCATATGCAGGTTTTCAATGCGACTCCCTAATTGATTCCTAATTAGAGGACTGAATGGCTGAAGAGTCCTCACACCTGGGTTAGAACAGCCGACCTACTGGTTACCCCAAAAACAGCAGCCCTTTGCGAATAAGTTTGGACACCCCTGGCTTAGAGCCTCAGCGATACGCAGAACGCAAACCTATTGATGTAGATCCTGCACCAATATGCACCGTTACTGCATATAAGCCACTGTCTATGTTGGGGGGGTAGGTGAACTTAAACAGGGGATTTCATTTGTGACTGAGGGGGTGGTGACTGTGTTAACAGTCGTGGCCATTAAACCCAGAAACCGATGCCTTTTTCTACAGGGGGGGGAGGGAGGGGTTGGGGACCGAGGTGCTTAAGCAGTAGAGTGACACATGGCCCCCCGACAAGCAGTTTGTCTACAGAGGAGCAGCAGCTGGTGTCCGAGCCCTGAAGGAGCCTGCCCACCCCTGGATGGGGGGGGGGGCACACGGTTCCCATCCCTGCCTCTGCCTGGCCCTTTTCCTCTCAGGATTCTCAGCTTGCCAGACCCACTATGACACCCCCACCCCCTCCACCCAAGTTGCTCCAAGTGCAATCGAAGGGGGGGGCCTGGCAAAGGGCAGTTCGTCCCCCATTCCGCCCCCCGCAGGTGGTCCTCCTTGAACCCAATGACAGTCGGGTGCCCCAGTACCCTGCCAAGGGATACGCTGCTCTGGGGCGGACCAACTAACGCTAATCTATTAGCGACATCCCGGCAGATTAAAATTAAGCATTAAACCATTAAAGGTGAAACAGAAAATGGCAGCAGGTGTTTTCGAGCCATTTGCCGCCTCCTTGCTCCGCGTTTACAGATAACGTCAGTGGAGAAGCTGTCACTGGGCTGCAGCGCGAGCCAGAACTTCCACTCGCGCTACGCTTGACGGCTAGTGCCCACGACAGCCACACCTGGGCAGCCCGCCGTTCACCCTGCCAGCCCCGCCCCCTTGGCTCCGTATCTATCCTCCTTCATGAAAATGACGCCAACCTCCCCTGTGGCACCTGGGCGACCTGTCAGGGCCGCTAAGGGTCAGGGGCCGGTCGCCATGAGTGACGGCGAAGCATCCGCTGCCATGGTAACGACGCCGAGCCTAATCACTCAGAAATTAGGTCTGGCTTGTGCCTGACTATCTGCTTTTGTAGTAGGGGTGGAAAGAGCAGAGTAGCAAGTTGAAACATTGCGTAAATATAATTAGGATAAGGGGGAGAAGGGGCCCAAAATAAGTGGGTGAAAAGCGTACGAGAGGATAAGGCACACAGACAGACAGACACCCTTGCGGGGTTTTGTTTCCTGCTTTGTCTGTGAGGCTCTGTCACAGCTGCGTGTTGCTATCGAACACGTTTAATAGGCGTCGTCACTGTAAGATCTCAGCGGTCTCCCTCGACAGCACCCCCTACCTTCTCGGAGTAGTGCTCTGCGGGCAGTGGGGGGTAGTTGCACTGCTCGATCTTCTGACACAGGGACACCAGGTTCATCTTGTCTCCGTAGAAGGGGCTCTGCAGGGCGGCCATCTGAAATGAAGCCACAGGATGATGCTTTATTTGCCCTTTGTGCCAGTGTGAGTACAGCTATGGTGGAATGCTTCCTTCCACGTATCCCACAATGCTCTGCTTCGAGACACACACATGCAGGTGTGGGGTCTGAGCACAGGGTTACCCATTTATCTGGCACTGCTGGAACAGCTGTTGGGGGGGGGAGTGTTGGTCAAGGGCCCAAAGGTGACATGACAATCCTCCCGACCTTCCGATCACATTCCTGATCCACTAAACCACACCTCACCCCCCCCATCTACGAGGGGGACAGAGGGGGCCGGGCAGATTAGTGAGCCCCATTCAGCCAAATTCCTAGATGTCTTATGAGGGGTCAAAGGTCACTAAGGACCCCCCCCTGCCTGGAGATTTTCCATCTGCCCCCCGGAATGGATTACACTCTGTGAACAGGGACTCCCCCCCCCCGGGTATTACCCGAGAACAGGAAACAGGAGGTGCGTTTGTTAAGAGCTCCAGGCTTGTGCACACAATCCACCTGCACGCGATTCCCACCTAAATCGTGCCTTGTCTAGTCGACCTGAATAACAAACACTGCATACAAAAGTTGTCGTTATTCAAAGACTACACAAGTGTTTCATTTTAATGGCTGGTTTCAGTTACCTTACCTGGGGGGGGTCTAGCCAATTCCTGTCACACCTCACTTCGGTCACCTCACAGTTAACCACTGATTCATATCCAGAACACTAAGTAGAGTGATTTCTGACAAGGCGAGCAGCACTGCGAGTTGCAGAGCTCCTTAAGATCTCGGATGGTCCACAAGGTGCCAGTCTCCTCTGCTGGCCCACGGACAGTCAATGGAGAAGCATGTCCCACAATGCACTACACTGTGACTCATGTTGTTTTCTAGCTACAATTTGGGTTGGAGGGTCAGTTCATTATGGGGTATTTCACGCGAAACGGCAGTAAAATGACATAAACAAAAAGGCACAGATGCGATAGAGAAGAGGTTAAGTAAGAGAATTCCAAGGAATACGATCCAATAACCGGAATACTGGTGCATCTGTGCCCAGGTGGGAGGGGCCTGCGGAGAGGCTGAGGCTCGGTCAGTGGGGGTGTCGATCGAGTCGGTCAATGTTCCATCACCAACGGCACAGTCACAATGGCTGCCAGGCTGACAAACAGCACACAGAAACACGCATGACTCCCACGTAAAGGCTGCCAGGCCGACAAACAGCACACAGAAACACGCATGTCTCCCACGTAAAGGCTGCCAGGCCGACAAACAGCACACAGAAACACGCATGACTCCCACGTAAAGGCTGCCAGGCCGACAAACAGCACACAGAAACACGCATGACTCCCACGTAAAGGCTGCCAGGCCGACAAACAGCACACAGAAACACGCATGTCTCCCACACAATGGCTGCCAGGCCGACAAACAGCACACAGAAACACGCATGACTCCCACGTAAAGGCTGCCAGGCCGACAAACAGCACACAGAAACACGTATGACTCCCACACAATGGCTGCCAGGCTGACAAACAGCACACAGAAACACGCATGTCTCCCACGTAAAGGCTGCCAGGCCGACAAACAGCACACAGAAACACGCATGTCTCCCACACAATGGCTGCCAGGCCGACAAACAGCACACAGAAACACGCATGACACCCACACAATGGCTGCCAGGCCGACAAACAGCACACAGAAACACGCATGTCTCCCACGTAAAGGCTGCCAGGCCGACAAACAGCACACAGAAACACACATGACTCCCACACAATGGCTGCCAGGCCGACAAACAGCACACAGAAACACGCATGACTCCCACACAATGGCTGCCAGGCCGACAAACAGCACACAGAAACACGCATGACTCCCACGCAATGGCTGCCAGGCCGACAAACAGCACACAGAAACACGCATGACTCCCACGCAATGGCTGCCAGGCTGACAAACAGCACACAGAAACACGCATGACTCCCACACAATGGCTGCCAGGCTGACAAACAGCACACAGAAACACGCATGACTCCCACACAATGGCTGCCAGGCTGACAAACAGCACACAGAAACACGCATGACTCCCACACAATGGCTGCCAGGCCGACAAACAGCACACAGAAACACGCATGACTCCCACACAATGGCTGCCAGGCTGACAAACAGCACACAGAAACACGCATGACTCCCACACAATGGCTGCCAGGCCGACAAACAGCACACAGAAACACGCATGACTCCCATGTAAAGGCTGCCAGGCCGACAAACAGCACACAGAAACACGCATGTCTCCCACGTAAAGGCTGCCAGGCCGACAAACAGCACACAGAAACACGCATGACTCCCACGCAATGGCTGCCAGGCTGACAAACAGCACACAGAAACACGCATGTCTCCCACGTAAAGGCTGCCAGGCCGACAAACAGCACACAGAAACACGCATGACTCCCACACAATGGCTGCCAGGCTGATAAACAGCACACAGAAACACGCATGACTCCCACACAATGGCTGCCAGGCTGATAAACAGCACACAGAAACACGCATGACTCCCACACAATGGCTGCCAGGCCGACAAACAGCACACAGAAACACGCATGTCTCCCACGTAAAGGCTGCCAGGCCGACAAACAGCACACAGAAACACGCATGTCTCCCACGTAAAGGCTGCCAGGCCGACAAACAGCACACAGAAACACGCATGACTCCCACGCAATGGCTGCCAGGCCGACAAACAGCACACAGAAACACGCATGACTCCCACGCAATGGCTGCCAGGCCGACAAACAGCACACAGAAACACGCATGACTCCCACGCAATGGCTGCCAGGCCGACAAACAGCACACAGAAACACGCATGACTCCCACACAATGGCTGCCAGGCCGACAAACAGCACACAGAAACACGCATGACTCCCACACAATGGCTGCCAGGCCGACAAACAGCACACAGAA